>NC_054381.1:84821925-84956925 GCF_017654675.1 Xenopus laevis | reverse complement strand
CTCACCTCCCACTTAATATTTATTCCCACAACTAAATAACTCAGGCAAAGTGTATAATTTGATAATACATCCTTATTTACAATACATAATTGTAAGTGTATGTTGTTATACAGTTCACGTATGTTTGAAACTATTTACCAGTTTCTATGTACCGGATTCATTTTTGTTTTAAAACATTTAAAAAAATATCAGTTATGTTTTACGCAGGAATATTTGTTGCTTTTCATTTCTTTCTTGAGGGTGATAGTTCTTTAAGCTGATATTGGGTCATACCAATCCCTAAGGTACTTTTAAACCTTTCTTTTTAATATTAAAGCAAAAGCAACATTTGCAAAAGTGTCTGTTTTTACTACAATATCAAAGACTTAAACTCAAAGTATATTCCATATAAAGTATTGCATCTAATATATTTGTCTGCTGGTGATTTATATGCAGTATTTGGTCTTTCTTGTTTTTCTTACTGTCAATCATTTTTGTCCCCTGGGTTGTATAAATAAGTCACTAAGCTTGCTCATGTGGATTCTGCTTAACTAAAATCAAACAGTATATAGCCACATGACATGAAGTTTGTACTGTATGTATTCAAACTAAATACAGAAAGGGAGTAAATTGTCATGAATTTAGTATTTACCCTACCCTGCATTTTCTTTACCCTGGGTACAGATTGAGTACTCAATCACTGGCACATGTGGCAGATACAAGCCGGGTCAGGCCTTTGCGATTTATTAGTGCTTTTTTCACTAATAAATCACAAGGGCCTGACCCTGCTTGTATCTGCCACGTGTGCCAGGGAATTTTTCTACCTATTGGATCGAGAGAGTGCCGATCCCTCCATCATTGAGCACCGACTTATATTTATCTGAAGGTCAGGGTGTGCGGATTTGGATACAATTTGTTGTATTCCAGAATAAGGCACAGAACCCTGTACTTTACTCATGAATTCAGAGTTGCCTGTGTTTATTAGCACTGTATTCATAAATGACAGGTGTGGGAGGCACAAAGGCAGGTGTTTTGGACATGGCTGGCTTGTGCCTGTTAGTGCTGTACTCTATGCAAAAGTGTTGAATTATGTTTATTATCTGCAATAACCCCATATACATTACCCATTTATAGAACTACAACAACAAATTCCTCAGATACATGTGATCATCCTTTCCTCATTGCTAAGTTCTAAATAAAACATTATTAATTATTAAATTATACACTTGTGGTTTTCATATACATGCAATAAAATACTATGGTAATGTCAGTAAAAAACATTATGTATTAATATATTATTTAAGTTTTTACAACACTAAAGCAACTATAACAATTTCTGTTATAGCATTTTGTTCTTTACAAACTTCTATTTGCTTTGATCCTTCATTGCAAGCTTTTAAATATTAAAAACGAAGGAAGGATCCAGGTTTAATACCAAAGGGGTTTTGTGTGAGCTATTTCTTCTGAACATGATTCCTGTAGATACTTAAACAAACTTCAGGATAGCTGTGCAAATGATGTGTACATCTTTTATGAGAAGAACAAAGTGTGTTCCTCTTTTATCCTACTTCTCTAAATAGATTTTTTTTATTTGGGCAGCAGGATTTTTCACCCATAGTATTAATGAAAACAATACTAAGCATTCAAATCCAACACTATTGTGAAACAAAAGCATAGGCAAAAAGACACACAGAGCTTGAAACTAATCAGATACTACCTGTAAAAATCATTTGCTCATTCCTATTTATAAAATATTATTTCTCACTGACAAAAGAGATATTAGAATTGTGTTGTAAAACATCTACTGTATGTGATGTAAATGTAATCCAATTTCTTCCTGTTTTTACATTTATTTTATCATTGTAGTGTAATAGCTTAAAAGAAGTGATGTCTATTGCCATCTTTTACAGGCTTCTCATCATTGATTCTTTTACCCTTCACCCCAAACAGTTTTTTCATTGTAATTAAAATAAAATGTCTTATCACTTCTCAGCCTTTTGGCTAAGATCAAGTGAAGTACCTGAATTGTCAGTTGGGGGTGGCAGTCCCTTCTGATGAAACAGGTAAAAAACTTGATCCTCTGGCCAGGGGCCAAAGCACTATGAAACCCCGGGGGATAGTGCCCTCCTACAGGGGGGTGCCTGACTCACTGATGGGGTCAGCACAGCAGCACTTTTGCACCTCACGCTTATCATTTTGCTTTCAGTTTTCTCCACCTCTGCCTTTTGGCTGGGTGGGAACATTTTTTTATACCTTGGCCTCCGGGCACTTCAAAAAGAAAAAAGAAAAAAAATATTTAAAAAAAAATTCATTCATTCATTCATTCATAAAATGTCTTGATCCGTATTTAACAGTGCTCAATACTTTTGCATTCTTCTTTAATAAATCTATTGTTAAAACTTTTTTTCCTCTATTCCCATGATATATCACTGTTCCATTTTCATTAGCACTGTTCACTATTTATGGGAGATTTCTGTCTATCCAAGTGCTTCATGAATACCTGTTTTCTAGAGAAAACCATTAACTTTTGTTAAATGTGTACCATTTTAAGGAGAAACTAACAAAGGCAGTGCCTGTTGGGTAATCATAGATGCATATAGGGTATTAATATATATTAAAACTTGAAAAAATGAATTGAGAATCTCTTCTATCGCACTCAGTAAATTACATCTTATTATTATATAATTAAATAATTAATTATTGGAGTAAACTGATTATGGTAAATTAATTGAGGTTTTTTATTCAACATACAAAAAATATTAAAAATGTATATGCAAAAACAATTGATCAAAATTCATGTAAATAATTAATATACATTAATCGATTCTTTCAAATTCATTTAAATTCATCAGTTATTGTTATTAGCAGCAGTGTTTCTGTGCACAAATATCTTGGAAAAATTGGCAACATGAGGAGGTGTTTGGGCTCTGATTCTTTATTCAGCTTTAGCAGTTATTATTTTAATTCACTATAAGTCCTTATTGGGATCCCATGTTAACTGCTGTTAGGCTTAAGAGAAATTATGTATCGATTGTATCCTCTTATTTGTTACATAGAAAACATTGTCAGAAGGCAAAAGAATGCTCAAGCTAAACTAAAATTACTAGATTGTTGAAATATCCGGGATCCTATAATAAATGTAGGAATTGAGCTACTATGCTTGGAAATTTATTAAACAGAAATTAAATTCAATGCAGTGCACTGGACCTTGGGAATTCTTTTAGATAGGTATTTTGCATTCTATCCACGTTATTAAGTCATTGTATATTGTATGGAGCACTTCAAAGTAGTAGATAGTTTAACATTAGATGATCACATTTAAACACGTCTCCACTGTCTCAGTAAAGTACAGGTATACATTTTTCCTGATACTCATGATTCCAACTGGTCAAAGGAAAAGTATTTTATAAGGCTAAATAATGGCAATAGCCAAAGACACATTCACATTTATAATCTGATGTGCAGATCCTCTACTATTAGAGTGCCATACTTAACCTTTGGTAATACAATCAAAAAGTATTGGTTTGATACCTGTAGCAAATAAAATGTTTTTTTTTTATAAGTAATAAATGCAATGATATGAGTCAGAATCATTTTGTTCCATCTTGATTTACTAATGTACAAAACTATTATAAAAATAAATATGTTTTCGTGAGGCGTGGCCAACGCTTGAGAGAAATGGTCACATAAACCGGAGCTCCGCTCATACCTAACCCACAGACTGCTTCAAAACCTTTGCTGCTCTGGGGAAATCACAGGGCACCCAACCTTACAAGGACCCCCAAACAGCCGGGACAGCAATATGATATTCCGGCTTTGTTCGGTAAGAAACACAAAGACGCAATACAATCCAAGATGGAACCCGCTAGGCCAGAATCTAGAGATAGCCACAAGGCTACAGATTATCAAGTACAAGATTCATAAGAGGCCGAAAGCGATGCGGAGAGCACATTGGATATGCAAGCTTACCTCAGGCAGCTACCTTCAAAGAAGGACATCAAAGATATCCTGCATTCGGTTATGGAAGAGATACACAGAGATCTCCATAGCATCAGACAAGTAGTTGAAAGCATGGGAGCCAGGACCAACACTCTGGAAAGGAATCAAACAAAAATTGTGAATAACCAGAAACACCATAACACAACAATACACCAACAAGCAAGAGAAATAGCGGAACTTTACAGACATGTAGAGGACTTACAAAATATGAGCCGCAGAAACAATATTAGGCTGAGGGGGATTCCAGAAAAGATAACAAGGGAAGAAATAATACCCACATTACAACGTATCTTTAATAACATACTAGAAAGAGACTCTGACACAGCGATCCCCATGGACCGTGCCCACAGTGTGTTTAAACCACGGAATGTAACCCCAGAGACCCCCAGAGACATACTATGTTGCATTAACAATTTTCCACTGAAATCCTAGCTAAAGCAAGGACAATGAAAGACCTAACTTTCAAAGATAGTAATATTATCCTATTACAAGATTTATCCATTGCTACTCTGATTAAATGGAATAAATGGAAACAACTTAAGCTCATAACAGAACAACTGCATCACAAAGGGATTCAATTCAGATGGGGATTCCCGTTCAGTCTAACAGCCTCTAAGGGCTAGTCCACACGGGGAGATAGCGACGCGTTTGCGGTCGCGGCGACAAAGCGCCGCGACAGTCGCCGCGACCGGCGCAGGCGACAGTTTTGTATGGGCGCCTCGCCAGGCTTTTTCAGGCGACTGTTGAAAAGCGCATCGCCTCGTGTGGTTAGCACAGGCGTTTTTACATAGGCGCCCATACAAAACTGTCGCCTGCGCCGGTCGCGGCGACTGTCGCGGCGCTTTGTCGCCGCGACCGCAAACGCGTCACTATCTCCCCGTGTGGACTAGCCCTTAGGGGCTAGTCCACACGGACTGTAAGGATGGTACACAGGCTTCAATAAGGCTTCCAGAGGATACAAATGACTTTATACAGAAATTACAGTTGGAGGACATACACATCCCAGGCTGGAATGAAATAGAGTCAGACCCCCAAGCGGATACCCCTGAGCTGGATAACATCTGGCAAGAAGTCCCACTGATGCAAAGAACCCCTAAAACACCACGCTCCAGGACAAGCAAGTATAATACCCCAAACAAAAAGACATTAAGCAAAGTTTGGTCTGAAACCTGAGCGGATACACAAATGAGTAAACCTATTATCCTTTTTATTTGTTGAAAGTGGACAGTGCTATATTTTATTCACTATAGATGTTTAATGTTTGATGATGTTTGCATAACTAGTTATTTGATATGAGCAGAAGCATATAAGTGCAAAACTTGCTATGATATCCATACCAAGAATCCAGTAATGTATGTCGTGGATGAATAATACTTTAACAATGTTTGAGTAATATGTTATATGCAATAAGGCTAAGCAAATGCAAGCATAATTCACTAATCTACCCACACTAAGTGGTCAAGTTTTGTGTTATGAGTTTATCAATAATTTAATAATGTTCACATAACCAGACATATGGGTAGCACTCATAGACAAAGTAGATGAAAGTTATAATCCCCATGCTAAGATATTTTACTGAGAGCAAATAGGTCAATATACATTCCAAATAATGATCAAGATAAATATATGAAAGAAATCACTTTAAAACTACAAGAATTCATGGAGGGAGTAATCCTAGCAGGAGGAGATTTAAATGTAACACTCAACCCACTGATTGACTGTTCTTCACAGAAATCTTCCATTACATACAAAAAGATTAAGAAAATCAAAACTTATCACAACCATCTAAACCTAATGGACGCTTGGAGAACACATAATCCAAAACAAAAAGATTTCACTTTTTACACTAGCCCAAGAAACAGTTACTCCAGAATTGTTAATGTTTTTATAAACCAGAAATGGCTTCACCTAGCGAAAAGTATACAAATTGGCCCAAATATTTTATCTGACCATGCACCATATATTACCAAAATCGAACTACCAAATACCTTGAAGGAACAATATTTGTGGAGATTTAATGAAAGACTTTTAATAACAAAACAAAACAGAGATACTATAAGAAACTTTATAAAGGACACTTTGCAATTTAAAGATTTACCTGGGACAGATCCTGCAATACTGTGGGAAATGGTGAAGGTAGTTACTAGAGGCAATCTTATTGCACTAAGCACTAAAATAAAGAAAGAACATGAGATGAAAACACAAAATTTAATACAAGAAATAAAAGTACTTGGAACCAAACACAAAGAAACATTGATGAGACAGATACAAGACCAGCTAGAAGAAAAAAGAATCCAATTAAAACAATTCTTAGACTCATATACAGAACAAGCCTATCTGAAATGTAAGAGAGACTACTACTCATTAGGGAACAAACCTACACAAATTCTATCAAAACTAATAAAAGAACAAAACTTTTATAACTCAAATAAAAGACTCTAAACAAAAATGACACCATACTTACTCAGAAATAGCAAAATGCTTCCAGGAATTCTATCACGCATTGTACAACCTAGACCCAGAGACACATTTCTTTATTTCTCTAATAAACCTAGACCAAAAAATATACGCTAAGATGCTAACGAATAGGCTACAAACAATCACCCCCACACTTATACATCCGGAACAATCTGGCTTTGTAAAGGGAAGAGAAGGGAAGGACAATTTGACAAAATTAATTAACCTGATACACTACTCAATGACCCTATTGTTAACAACGGACGCTGAAAAAGCTTTCAATCTAGTGGATTGGGCTTTTTTAAAACATACTCTACTCTTTGGGTACGGACCTAAACTACTTGCAAAAATAATGGCACTCTATAATTCTCCCTATGCAAGAATTAAAGTCAACGGGATCCTGTCCCCTGCCCTGGAAATATCCAACGGCACGAGACAAGGATGTCCCCTCTCACCAAACTTGTTTATCCTCACCATGGAGACTCTAATAGCCTCCATAAGACAAAACAAGGAAATATCAGGAATAAAATTGGGAACCCAAGAGCACAAAGCAGCAGCATTTGCTGATGATCTTCTACTAGTTATAACTAACCCATAAAAATCTCTCCCAAGCGTTCTAAAAGAACTCCAAAAGTTTAGTAGCGTATCAAACTTAACTTCTTCAAATCTGAGGTCCTAAATATCAACCTACCAACAAACCAAGCAAAGAAACTTGAAGGTGAACTCCCCTTTAAATGGGCACAAAAATTAATAACTTATTTAGGAATAAAACTGCCGGGACACCTAAACAAACTATATGAAGAAAACCATGTGCCTGTCAAGACCGCCGGGAGCGCGAGGAGTCGCGTCCGCTCCCGGCGGCGAAGAATCCAAAATGGCGGCGCCCAGGCAACCCACGTGGGTTCAGACGCCGGCGCCGTGACGTCAGCGCGGCGCGACGGTCGCGGGCGCGCTGACGCTGGCGCAAGGGCGCCAAATTCGAATATAAAAGGACGCCTGAGGCGCCAAGATGGCGCCCGAAAATAGGATTCTGTTCCCTGAGTATTCCTGGGTTCCCTTGCTGTTTCCTCTGCTTATCTGCCTGATTCCTTGTTGTGACCCCTTGCCTGGACCTGGACTTCGCTGATTCTCTGCCTGCCATTGACCCCCTGCCTGGCCTTGGACTTTGTTTGTATTCTGCCTGTCTTTTGACCTGTGCCTGGACTTTGATTATTCCCTTGCCTTACCCCTGGATACCACGACCCTGTTTCCTCGTGAGGGGCTTCCTCCTAGATCCGGACTACTCCCCAGAGGGGGCTCCCGGCTCCCTGACATTATTTTCGGGCCATGGATCCTTCTGAGGAAGCCACACCTCATGTCGGGCGAGCGCTCCGCGGACTGGCATCCCGCATGGAGGACTACGAAAACCAGCAGGTTCGCATTGGGCAAGCACTCGATGTCCTGCTAGCTCAAGTGCCTTCTGCGCCCTCCACTGCTCCACCTACTGGAGATCCCCCCATGGCGGCAGCCCCTATGAACACAAGCTACCCGACAGGTGAGCCTCGCATTCCACCTCCCCCTCGTTTCAGTGGGGACCCACAAGCCTGCAGGGGATTTGCCACGCAATGCCAAATTCAATTTGAGTTCCAACCCACACAGTTTCCAAGTGAGCGTTCCAAGGTGGGGTATGTGATGTCTCGATTGGAAGGCAAGCCACTGGAGTGGGCAACGTCTCTTTGGGAGAAGAATTCCCCGCTGACTTTTGATGTTAAAGACTTTCTCCAAGCTTTTCGTATAGTCTTTGATGCTCCAGGTCGGGTTACGAACGCCCCTGCCCGTCTCTTGCAGCTCCGGCAGGGAAGCCGCAGTGTCAATGAGTATGCTATAGACTTCCGAACACTGATGGCGGAGACTTCCTGGTGTGATGACGCTTACAAGGCTGTATACTACCAAGGCCTATCCATCCGCATCAAAGATGATCTCGTCTCCAGAGAGACTCCTGACACCCTGGAAGGGCTGATCGCTCTATCCATTAAGGTGGACACTCGTCTCAGAGAGCACCAGGTGGAGAGAGAGCGCAGCAGACGATTTTCTCCCATGTTGGCCCCTCGCTTTCAAAGGCCGATTCTGCAAACACCCGCTGTTCCTGTGACTCATGTGTCGACGTCTCCCTTGGAGGAACCTATGCAAGTAGGAAAGACTCGCCTCTCCGAGCAGGAAAGACTCCGAAGACGTATGGCAGGTCTCTGTTTATACTGTGGTGGGCATTCCCATTTTGCCAACGCCTGTCCTGCCAAAGCCAAGAGTTTTGTACCCCGAGGTATGTCTCAGGTTTCTCATGTAGGGGGCATCACTCGAGGTCCTCAGGAGAAGTATCAAGAAAATTCACGCAGACTTCTCCTTCCTTTGCAGATTCACCTGGCAAGTAAGTCTATCTTCGAAAGGGCCTTCCTCGACTCCGGAGCGGATGGCAATTTCATGGATGCCTTTTTTGCCGAACGCATGAAGATTCCCCTGCTTCCATTGTCTTCACCCCTGCGAATTACCGCCATAGATGACAAACCCCTGGAGTTTGAATTCGTCACAAAGTTCACGGCGGAACTATCTGTACAAGTTGGGGCGCTGCATCAAGAAAAACTTTCATTCTTCATCATCCCCTGTCCTTCTACTCCAGTAATATTGGGTCTTCCGTGGTTACGTCTGCATAACCCCACCATAGACTGGTCCACTGGGCAGATCTCTCGTTGGAGTTTATTTTGCCTGCAACATTGCCTTCCGCCAAAACCCCTCGAGAAGGTGAATGTCTCCTCTGCGGAATTAAAGACTTTGCCCTCCACTTACAAGGGATTTTCCGATGTGTTTTGTAAAAAGTCTGCAGAGTTCCTTCCCCCACATCGCTCCTACGACTGTCCGGTTGAACTCCTGCCAGGAGCTATGCCCCCCAGAGGGCGCACCTACCCTCTCTCTCCTGCAGAGACTACCGCTATGAAGGAGTACATCCAAGAAAATCTCCAGCGGGGGTTTATCCGCCCTTCTACCTCTCCTGCAGGGGCTGGGTTCTTCTTTGTGGAGAAGAAGGACGGAGGCCTTCGGCCTTGTATAGACTATCGGGGTCTGAATAAGATCACCGTGAAGAACAGGTACCCCCTGCCCCTGATTGCTGAGCTCTTTGACCAGCTGAAAGGGGCAAAGATTTTCTCCAAGTTGGATCTCCGGGGGGCCTACAACCTCATTCGCATCCGGGAGGGTGACGAATGGAAGACGGCATTCAACACTCGGGATGGGCACTATGAATATCTCGTTATGCCCTTCGGCCTATGCAATGCCCCTGCCGTCTTCCAGGAGTTTGTTAATGATGTGTTCCGAGATCTCCTAGGAAGGTTCGTAGTCGTATACTTGGACGACATCCTGATCTTTTCCAAGGACCTTGAAAGTCATCGCTCCCAGGTGAAGGAGGTACTCTCTCGTCTGAGGAAGAACTCTCTCTTCGCGAAGTTGGAGAAGTGTGTCTTCGAGGTATCCAAGATCCCCTTCCTAGGATACATTATCTCTCCAGAGGGATTTGAGATGGACCCCGTGAAAGTGTCGGCCATCCAGGAGTGGCCTCTTCCTTTGAGTACCAAGGCAATCCAGAGATTCATCGGATTTGCTAATTATTATCGACAGTTCATCCGGGGGTTCTCTTCCCGCATTGCACCTATTCTGGCCCTCATCCGGAAAGGGGGTAAACCCGGCCTGTGGCCTCCATCTGCCATAGAAGCTTTTCAGTCCTTGAAAGAGGCCTTCACTTCCGCTCCTGTTCTCCGACATCCCAATCCTGCACTACCCTTCTGCATCGAAGTTGATGCTTCTGAAGTCGGAGCCGGAGCTATCCTGTCTCAGAGACACTCCACTGATGGGAAATTGCACCCCTGTGCGTTTTTCTCCAAGAAGTTCTCATCCGCAGAGCAGAACTATGATGTCGGGAATCGGGAACTCTTGGCAGTCAAGCTTGCCCTTGAAGAATGGCGTCACCTCCTGGAGGGCTCTGAAATTCCTGTCCAGATTTTCACAGATCACAAGAATCTGGAGTTTATACAGTCCCTCAAGAGGCTAAATCCCAGGCAAGCCAGGTGGGCCCTTTTCTTTTCCCGATTTAACTTTGTTTTGACCTATCGCCCAGGTTCCAAGAATCTGAAGGCCGACGCCTTGTCTCGTAGCTTCACTCCGGTGGACCGTGACCCTGAGAGGCAAGAACCAATCATTCCACCAATCATTGCCTCTCTGTATCCCCAATTTGCCGACCAGATTCTGGCTGGGCAGTCCTTGGCTCCTCAAGATACTCCGATTGGCATGGCCTTCGTCCCTCCAGAACTTCGCCTGGCCATCCTACAACAAACCCACTGCTCCAGGCAAGCTGGACATCCTGGTCCGGCCAAGACCCTTGAACTCTTGAGGCGCCTAGTTTGGTGGCCTGATATCCGCAAGGATGTAAAGGACTTTGTGGCTGCTTGTAATGTCTGCGCCACTTCTAAGCCTAGCCATTCCCGCCCCAGCGGGTTGTTACAGCCTTTGCCGGTTCCCTCTCGTCCATGGACGCACCTCTCTATGGACTTTATTGTCAAATTTCCTCCCTCCGGTGGGAATACTGTGATCTGGGTTGTTATTGACCGCTTCAGCAAAATGGCCCATTTCATTCCTTTGAAGAAGTTACCCTCTGCGGTGGAATTATCCCAACTCTTTATTAAGTACATCTTCCGCCTGCATGGTTTCCCGGTGGAGATCGTCTCCGACAGAGGCACCCAGTTTACCGCCAAGTTCTGGCGTTCCCTATGTAAAGATTTGGGAATAACACTTCAATTTTCGTCTGCCTACCACCCGCAGACGAATGGGGCAGCTGAACGTGTGAACCAAGTCTTAGAACAGTTCCTGAGGAACCACGTGTCTCTTTGCCAGGATGATTGGTCTGACCTCCTCCCGTGGGCGGAGTTTGCTCATAATAATGCATGTCATTCCTCCACAGGAAGGTCTCCGTTTATGGTGGTGTATGGACAGCACCCTCAAGCCTTTCCTCAGGACTTCGTGTTGTCGGACGTCCCGGCTGCAGATGATCTGGCAGCCCATATGCTTGCTATTTGGGCTGCAACCAAGTCTAATCTGGAGAAGAGTGCTCTAGTCCACAAGACTTTCGCGGATCGCCGTAGAAGGCCCTCTCCTCCCTACAAGGTGGGTGATAGTGTCTGGCTCTCTTCCAGGAATATTCGCTTGAAGGTGCCATCTCCCAAGTTGGGTCCGAAGTTCCTGGGTCCGTTCCCCATCTTGGAGATAATTAACCCAGTAGCCATCAGACTTCAACTCCCACCAGAGATGAGAATCCCCAACGTGTTCCACGTCTCCCTGGTGAAGCCCACCATCTCTAACCGTTTCTCTGATGTCCAATCTCCTCCTCCTGCCGTCTCTGTGGAGGGTCAACAAGAATTCGAGGTGGAGAGAATCCTTGATTCCAGAATCTCCAGAGGGTCCCTTCAGTACCTCATCCATTGGAAGGGCTTTGGCCCCGAAGAATGCTCTTGGGAGGGACACCGTGATGTGCATGCTCCTCGTTTGGTAAGAGACTTCCACTCCAAGTTTCCCCAGAAACCAAGTCCCGGTGGTCCTGAGGCCCCCCGTGAGGGGGGGGGTACTGTCAAGACCGCCGGGAGCGCGAGGAGTCGCGTCCGCTCCCGGCGGCGAAGAATCCAAAATGGCGGCGCCCAGGCAACCCACGTGGGTTCCGACGCCGGCGCCGTGACGTCAGCGCGGCGCGACGGTCGCGGGCGCGCTGACGCTGGCGCAAGGGCGCCAAATTCGAATATAAAAGGACGCCTGAGGCGCCAAGATGGCGCCCGAAAATAGGATTCTGTTCCCTGAGTATTCCTGGGTTCCCTTGCTTTTTCCTCTGCTTATCTGCCTGATTCCTTGTTGTGACCCCTTGCCTGGACCTGGACTTCGCTGATTCTCTGCCTGCCATTGACCCCCTGCCTGGCCTTGGACTTTGTTTGTATTCTGCCTGTCTTTTGACCTGTGCCTGGACTTTGATTATTCTCTTGCCTTACCCCTGGATACCACGACCCTGTTTCCTCGTGAGGGGCTTCCTCCTAGATCCGGACTACTCCCCAGAGGGGGCTCCCGGCTCCCTGACAGTGCCACTCCTAAGGGAAATACAAGAATTATTAAATAAATGGAAATCAAAAACAATTTCCTGGTTTGGTCGAATAACCATATTAAAAATGATGATAATGCCTAAGTTATTATACCTATTCCAGATGATTCCAATAAAACTACCACAACAATTCTTCAGAAAAATAAACTCAAAATTCTCACATTTCTTATGGGCTTCTAAAAACCTAGAATGAAATTGTCATGCCTAACAAAACCAATAGCCAAAGGAGGATTAACACTCCCAGACCCTGAAAAATATTACATAGCTTCTCACTTGCACAGGATATGGATCTGGAAGCATGCAGAAATATTTAAGCTATGGAAAGAAATAGAACAAAGAGAAACATGAATCAGTCTGAGAAATATCATGAATATCCAATTTATCAAGCTTCCACAACAAATAAGACAACATCCTACCATAGGTGCGTCACTTGAAGTGTGGAATCATTCCTTTCACCGGAACTAGAATTAATGGGAAATTCAGACTTCCCACCCAGTTGCGAAAAGGGTCAACTAGATAGGTGGGCCAACATAAAAGATAAACCTACCAAACTCAAAAATTTCATTAAAAAAGGAAATTGATCTCTATCACCAAAATTAAAAACAGATGGGTCAACCACCCTAGGAACCACTGGAACTATTTACAAGTAGCTAATTATGAAAAGGCTATAGGTATTGACAATTTGATAAGACCATTGATGGAATGGGAAACTATATTACAGCAATCACAAATGAAACATCCTCTACCGAAATTTTATAAAAAAAACAGACAGAAGTAACACGAGTGGAAGACACGTGGTGTAAAGGAAAATGGGAGACGGAGATTAACATTAAGTTTAGCGAAAAAACTTGGAAAAACATAATGACATTAGCCCATAAAGGCTCAAGATCAATAAGAGTGTGAGAAGCTAACTTTAAACTATTGAGTAAGTGGTATAGAACCCCTACTATACTACATAAAATATGTATACAACATTCCTAAGACATGCTGGAGGTGCAATAAGGAAGAAGGATCCTATAGTTTCATAGTTACATAGTTAAATCGGGTTGAAAAAAGACAAAGTCCATCAAGTGCAACCCCTCCAAATGAAAACCCAGCATCCATAAACACACCCCTACTTTCACACAAATTATATATACCCATACCTATACTAACTATAGAGTTTAGTATCACAATAGCCTTTGATATTCTGTCTGTCCAAAAATCATCCAAACCATTCTTAAAGGCATTAACTGAATCAGCCATCACAACATCACCCGGCAGTGCATTCCACAACCTCACTGTCCTGACCGTGAAGAACCCCCTACGTTGCTTCAAATGAAAGTTCTTTTCTTCTAGTCTAAAGGGGTGGCCTCTGGTACGGTGATCCTGCTCTTTGTCTATAATGTCCTCTAATGTACTTGTAAAGTGTAATCATGTCCCCTCGCAAGCGCCTTTTTCCCATAGAAAACAACCCCAACCTTGACAGTCTACCCTTATAATTTAAGTCTTTCACACCTCTTACCAGTTTAGTTGCACGTCTATGCACTCTCTCCAGCTCATTTATATCCCTCTTAAGGACTGGAGTCACATCTGGTATACCTGTGAGAAAATTAAGCACTACTGGGAAGTAGTATTCAAAACAATAGAGACATGAAGACCCAGAACATACAAAAACTGTATTGAAACAATAATCTTTAATGTAAATACAATAACAATGAATACAGTAAAAGACAAGTTGATCATTCATATATTACAAGCTGCTAGAATGGCAATCCCAAATTTCTTCCAGAAATTTGGGATTGCCATTCTAGCAGCTTGTAATATATGAATGATCAACTTGTCTTTTACTGTATTCATTGTTATTGTATTTACATTAAAGATTATTGAAACAATAATCTTTAATGTAAATACAATAACAATGAATACAGTAAAAGACAAGTTGATCATTCATATATTACAAGCTGCTAGAATGGCAATCCCAAATTTCTGGAAGAAAACAGACGCACCAGAATAGAATGGATGAGAGACATGTCAGAAACAAAAACAATGGAAGAAATGATAGCAATAAAAAATGGGACAATTAAACAGTTTGAGAAAGTATGGAAAGACTGGAATACGCTAAAAATACAATAAATAAATAAATAAAGAGACACACAAAGGCTAGAGAAATAATAGGCATAATGAGTCATAGACGGAATGAAAAACCAAAAATAATCCTGGATAAGGGAAAGGTAGTTACTGTGGATTAAATCAACACCTGCTTCCAATCACCCCCCCCCCCGTCCACCCATTCCCCCTTCATTCCTCCTCTGACACTCCCCTCCCCCTCCAGTTAAAATAACAGTACAGTACCCATGAGATAAGTTCTATTAATGGTAAATAGAAGAAAAATTTCAGACATATTATCGAGGTAGATGGAGGTCAAAGAAAAGTACTATACTGTGAATGAAACTTTGTTACGAATTGTATAATGTATGTTACCAAAATTTTTATACTTTGAATATTTTATGTTGCCCCACCTTTTTCCCTTCTGTATCCCCCCAAAATACAAAATTTAACTAAATAAAGACTTATAAAAAAAAAAATGTTTTCAAATGTGAAGGAAACAATTGTTTTGACTTCACTTATAAGCAAGTGAATATAAGGGACATAACTAAAAGTGGTGTCTCATTGACTGAATGTGCAATGAAAGTGTTGCACTGTCAAGCTATTCTTTCTCTAAAGCCTAAACTAAACAAAAAAAAAAAATCTTGTTCACCAATACAAAAAGCTTTATAACAGTCAAAGTGAAATAAGTGCCATTAAATAAACAGTATATCATGCCATTACATAGTAAGTTAGGTTGAGAAAAGACACGTCAATCAAGTTCAACCTTTTAAAAGTCCATATATAAACTGCCTAACTGCTAGTTGATGCAGAGGAAGGCAAAACACCCCATTTGAAGCCTCTCAAGTTTGCCTCAGAGGGGGAAAGAAATCCCATCAAATTCCAAGATGTCAGTCAGACTAGTCCCTGGATCAACTTGTACTATGAGCTATCTTTCATAACCCTGTATTACCTTATTTACTAAAAAAAAACATCCAACCCCTTCTTAAAGCTATATAATGCATCAGTCAGTATGACTGATTCAGAGAGAGAATTTCACATCTTCACAGCTCTAACTGTAAAAAGTCCCTTCCGAATATTTAGACAAAACCTTCTTTCTTCTAATCGGAATGGGTTCTTTCTTGTCATCTGGAAGGACTTAATAGTAAATGAAGCATTAAAGAGGTTATTGTATGATCCCCTTACATATTTATACATAATTATCATGTCCCCCCTTAAGCGCCTCTTCTCCAAAGTGAACAACCCCAACTTGGCCAGTCTTTCCTCATAATTGAAATTTTCCATACCTTTTACCAGCTTAGCTGCCCTTCTCTGGACCCTCTCTAATTCAATATCCTGTTTGAGTACAGCATATTCTAGATGGGGCTTTACCAGCACTCTATAAAGTGGAAGAATAGCCCCCTCCTACTGCAAATTGGTGCCCTTTTACTATATTAGCACTGCTTACAGCGATAGACATTAAAAAACTACTTTTCAAAATATTATGGTTTATTTATGAAAGGCCGACTTTTAGAGTTTTTTATACCTTTAATGAACTCACAACTTGATTAGTTTCTAATATAATAAAAACTTGAATTAAAAAAACGTGAATCTGCAAATTCAGGGTTAACAACCAGAAAACTCGAATCAAATGAGTTTTTGGCAAAAAAAAGCTTGAATCCTCTCCCATGTTGTCTCTATGGGTCCCTTCACTGGACACACCCAAAGGCAATCACTGTAGGCTTACTCCATACACCACAGAATACAAGGAGGCAGTACAAATATGGGAATGTTTTAGAGTTTTTATTACATCAATCTTTAAAACAAAGATAAACACATTCTTTACAAGTCTTTAATGCTCTGCCTGCTGCTTTTCAGGACCTAGAACTTCTTCAGAGGCTTCATACACACTGCACACTCTTGTGGTCCTTTATACATATGTTAACTGGTAAACATCAGAGTAGGATGCAATAAATTAATCATAAAACCATAAAGCCTCTGGAAAGAGAAGCAGAGTAATACCCCACAAACTCCATACTCCATAGCAAATAAATAAAAATTAGATAACCATAAAAAGTAAATACATAGGTGGAGGCAGAGTCTTATAGATCAAACCTACTTCAGGTAACCATAAAATAATTGGATGAAGGCAGGGTATTGTAAGTAAACCCTCTTTAAATAACTGGGTTGATACAGAGTTTTATAGTTCAATATAGTTCAAAGACAATTGATAATAAATAAGAACATTTGTTCTTAGTTATTAGAACCCATGGACATGATTAGATCTTTGGATTTGGAAGACACTAACCCACAACCTAAAGAATTCTACGCAACCCTTATCCCACTCTAAGAGGTTTGGAATGAGTACATTAGAGGAAAATTGTTGGGGAGTAGAAACAGCATAACCTAAACAGAACTCCCCTGACATTTTTAGGTTTTTGCAGTTTCCTGGCCTTGTGGGACAGGTGTTATGAAAATGCCCACAATACAGACATAACCCGTTAGCCCGCCTATGCCCTTTTCTTTAAAGGGCAAACCTGTAGAGCCCAATTGCGTGGTTTCCTCTGAAGGCATAGGGGCTGGTTTTATCTCTGAAGTCCTAGGGGTGGATAATATGGATAAGGATTGCAGCAGGGATTATTTCCTGAAGTCTCTCCATATGCCTCCAAAAATTTGTATAGCGAGGTGGATTAAGGAATCAAGGGGGACAGAGCAGGACAATTAACTAGGCTATCTGTGATAGCATAAGCTAGACCCACCCTGAACTGACTACATAGAGCAGTATCATTCCATCAGCGAAAGTCAATACAATAGTCCTTGACCCACCATTTACCCTGCCTCAGGTTAACGATTGTTGAGACTTTAGAGGCAAGATGATCAGGGTCATCATAAAAAATAACCATGGCCTTGAAGAAGACATTGAGAGAGACAGGCTGGATCAGAAGGGGAATAGACTAAATGCTCACAGCTATGGGTCCCCTTGGCGTAAGGTGATAGAATTTACTCTGGACTCCTCAGTGGGGAAGGAGCAGGGTAGGAGCCCAAAATGTAATTTACAAGCCTCCTGAAAGGCAAAAAATTTACTAAGGTCTACAGTGAATTTTTCAGAGAACGGGACCTTAGGTTCCATGGTGGAGTTACCCAGGAAAGTTGGTAGTGGTCTGCTTCCCGGGACAGGAGCTACTGTCACCTATCTTATCCCAAAACCCAGAACAGATGCCAATGTACTATCTCACACTTGTCAGTTATACACTAAATGGCAGTGTGTTGGGAGTTTCCTTAAATGAGGATTTAGGAGTTTTTGTAGATAACAAGTTGTCTAATTCTGGACAGTGTCGTTCTGTGGCTACTAAAGCAAATAAAGTTCTGTCTTGCATAAAAAAGGGCATTAAATCAAGGGATGAAAACATAATTATGCCTCTTTATAGGTCCCTGGTGAGGCCTCATCTGGAGTATGCAGAGTGCAGTTTTGGACTCCAGTCCTTAAGAGGGATATAAATGAGCTGGAGAGAGTGTAGAGACGTGCCACTAAATTGGTTAGATGGATGAAAGACTTAAATTATGAGGGTAATCTGTCAACGTTGGGGTTGTTTTCTCTGGAAAAAAAGCACTTGCAAGGGGACATGATTACACTTTACAAGTACATTAGAGGACATTCTAGACATTCCGTTAACTTTAAGAATGGCTTGGATGTTTTTTTGGTCAGACATAATATCAGGCTATTGTGATACTAAACTCTATAGTTAGTATAGATATGGGTATATATAAATTATGTGAAAGTAGGGAGGGGTGTGTGTATGGATGCTGTGTTTTCATTTGGAGGGGATGAACTTGATGGACTTTGTCTTTTTTCAACCTGATTTAACTGTGTAACTATGTAACTTTGAGAGGAGCAATTTGCTACTCGGATACCGCCATGTCTAAAAGTGAGACAACCAAGGCCAGAGTTCTGGGCAGACAAGGGAACGGCAATGTGTGACAGGAGGATCAGTGTTAAAGTAAAGCATAGTCGAGGAATAGGTCAGGGTCAATAACCAGTTCATCAGTGGAGTACCGAAACAGGATCCAGACCAATTGTCAGGAAACAGGCAAGACAGAGATCAGGGATAGGCACGGGTCAAGAACAGGAAAACAGGACAATAAACACACCCAGGATCTGAAAATAGACCTATGTTGGGCAAAGAGAAAACCATTGTGGCTCCTTAAACATTTTAATTTTGTGCCTGTGCAATGACGTCAGATGCAGTGCGCCAAAAGACAAGGATGCACATGTAAGGACATGCACGTCAAGACCCAGGAAGGATGAGCACCACTATGAAACTGAAGGATGTAGCCATCCCTGCAGTGAGTGCTGCGGTAATCTCCACTGCCCCATCAGACCACCAGTCATCATTACAGGCTGCTGCTTAGAGAAGGGAGGGGTTGTTTATTCAAAGGTAGATAGGGCGCTCTGAGCTCTGGGTAAGGTCAGTGATAATAGCCCAACTTCCAAATTAGTACTGTATTATGACAAAAAAAAAGACAATATGGGTATAAATCAATAGACGGAATGTAATTTTTAGCAAAGGACTTAGGTATTTGTATTTAGGTGTATACAGACTCTTAAATGGACTAGTAATTAATTTTATCAGCTTCTCCTCTGCTTAACAGAACCTGGAAGTGACAGTCCTAAAGTGAAGCTGATTTATTTTCTTGTTTAGTGCAAATTTTATTCTACGGAAAAAAAAGGTATTGCTCGAGGAATCAAATGGAAAAAGAAAAGTCAGGCATTTTTTCGTTTTTCCACGTTCATGTGTTTTTCCCCCGCAAACTCGGATTTTAATAAATAAGGCCCTTAGTGTTAAACAGTAAACAGAAATTATATTCTGCACAATTCCTATCATGTTGAAAAGGGGTGTATAATTTCCCCTTAATATTAATTAATATAAAACTATAATGAGACCAGAAGTGCAATGTGGAAATTTTGAAATTTCAGGTGCAATTCATTTTTTTACACAAAAATGTGTTCTTTGCAATAATTCCAATGCCATTGTATCTGCCAAACTTCGTTAGTGCCACCTTTGCAGTTTTGGTAACTCCAGGGTTCCCTAGCGTTAATAGAAACATCGCACACAATTAATCCAGACAAACTGCCATGGTATATTGGCATATGGCACCAAAACATGCAAGTGCAAAGAACAGCAAGTATCTTTAATGAATGTTGTTGATTCACACAAGAGTGGCTGCCCTTTTTGCATGACCACAGGTGCACTATTTCATTTTAACTGATCAAGAGCTAGTGCTTAAATTTGCATTATTAACCCACTGTTTAATACAGCATCATTGTAATGTGTTGGTGTATACACAAATCATGCTTTATAGACATTTTAATAAATATTAAAACAACCGGTATTGCTTCATTTTAATGATCTACAAGCCTTACATAAAAGTCACAAAAAGCAAAACAATTTGCACCAATAAGAATAAAAATCCACATCTCGCAATATAATATTGTTCCTTAAACTGTTATTATTCTAGTGCTTCAAGGTGTCAATCTTTTGGAGCAAACATAACGACTTTTTCAGTAAGAAGTTTTATTACATTGACTGCACATTGGCGCAAACTATAAAATTTGCAAACGGTCTTACACTGTTGGAAGTGGTCGCTAAACAGTTTCCGGGTTCACAAAAGTTATATTAAATTTGCGCAAAGCAATATTTGATCGTGCAAAGGCATAACTATTCACATTGCAAATAGTTTTTCCATTACCGACTTTTATTACATTCCCCCATATATTGTTACGGCTGCAATTATTTCAGGAACATTAGTTTCTTTCTGCTCCAGATGCTATAGAACTCTGAATTCCACTAAATCATCTGTGTTTCTTTTTGTTATGTTATTCCAAGGCTGATTTTTTGCCAGCAAGGTAATGTTTGCATCTCAGGAAGAGAAAAAATATATACATCCATTTTTCCTCAGAGGGAGTCACTCTCAGGTACACATTTTTAGCATCCAACAACACAGGAAGCAACCAAAGCCTTGCCTGACAAAAGGATTAATTGTAACTAACGTACTCACTAACCCTTCAAAAACACACTTCATGCTGGGAAGAAAACAATGGGGCTGTGCTCTTGAATGACACATTTTCTGTCAAGAAACATAATGTCCCAACTGCCTGTGCAGCTGGTGGATGTCTTTGGCAGCCGGCCAGAACATCTTACTTTCATGATTTTCTGTTTTCTAAGTACTTCAAAGCAAACAAACAATGGCACAATGCATGACCAATACATCTATAAGATAAAACACTATGTCCAAAATGTAGATGAACCCAAGACCTTAGCAGTGTGTTTGATTATTTTGAAAAAATGCATACCTTAAGATGCTAGTTCAATTACAAAGAAATCTTGAACATTTTACACTTAATCTAAGAAATCATTATTTAAATATGCATTACTTCTATATAGAACTAGTTATTTACTCCAGCCATCTATGTACATGCTTTTAGCACTCTCACCATTAGCCATGTTTAAACTCCCTCTAGGTCTTAGGGGTGCAAACTATTATGCTTGCTTTCCAGACTGCCCTGTTAAAAGTTATTTTGCAATATCTAAAATTGTTCAATTTCTCATAATGTACTGTATGTTGTATTTTGAACAGTGATGCTTTTATTAATGGCACCACAATATAGAAAGATACAGACTAGAGCAAAATTTGTTCAATTGTTCCTATCGAAAATAATTATCCCCTAAAGGGGTTATCTACTAAGACTCAAATTGATCATAATCATAATGAAAATTAAAACTTCTTTCATAAATTGAACTCTTGGGGCATATTTATCAAGGGTTAAATTTCAAATTGAAAAAAATTTGAAATTCAAATCCAAAAAGACCAACTGAAATTAAGTCTGAGTTTTTTTTGGTTGAATAGATCCATTTTCGATCGAATAGGTCCGTATTCAGCTGAATTAGAATTGAATTGAATTGAATTAGAATTGTTTGAATTTAGATGGCGAATGGGCGAAGTCGAATTTTTAAAGTGACAGTACATGATAAATTTTGATATTCGAATTATAAATTTTTTTTTCAAATTTGAATCGAATTTGGATTATTTCCTAGTCGAAGTACCCAAAAAAATAGCTCAAAATTAGAATTTTTTTTCATTCGAAAATTCACCTCTACCTTTGATAAATCTGCCCCATAGTAACATAGTAAGTTAGGATGAAAAAAGACACACATCCATCAAGTTCAACCTTTGAACTCTATTTTAATTCTGGCAGGAGGAATAACTGGATTTTTCATATCAGGATGACTATCCACCGAAGCAAAGCTTTGGGATAGGGCATCCGCTTTCCGATTCTTGGAGCCTGGACAGTAGTTTTGTATAAATTTGTATAAATTCTCGGTTCTTATGGTCAGTTTAGATGGTGACTAGGTTAGAAGCCCCCTCTAACAGATGTTGCCACTCCTCAAGAACAAGCTTCACTGACAGAAGTTCATGGTTCCCAATATCATAGTTCTGCTCTGCAGGGGAAACTTTCTTTGAAAAATATGCACACGGGTGTAATTTCGCATCAGCAGAGTGTCTTTGGGAAATAATAGCTCCCGCTCCGACATCGGACACATCAACTTCAATGAAGAAGGGTAATTGAGGGTTAGGGCGATGGAGAACCAAGGCTGAAGTAAAAGCATCTTTCTGGGATTAATCAGGAACGATAATTTCTCTTTATGTAAAGTCCCAAACTGCACAGGTAATTCCCTGGTTGTCATGGAGATTATCTCAGACGTTAATGGTCTGTCATCAGTTACTGTAGCTCGCAGGGGAGTAGTCAATAGATGCAGAGGAACATCCATATATTTGTCAAAGGTAGCGTCCATGAAATTCCCTGCAGCCCCGGAATCTAGGAAGGAAGAAGCGATGATCGTCTCAGCGGCCAGACAAATCTGTAAACATTTTTCTAATTTGGCCACCGTTTCTTTAAAAAAAACTTGTAGCTCATTTGTTTGTAGAGCACATTTGTGTATGGATGGGCTCCTGTTTGGCTACATCGCTAGCTTCCTTTCTTGCCTACTGGATAGATTCCTCCAGGGTTGCTTCCTGGTTAGAGCCTTGTCTCTTATAGGAGCATTGGTGTTGAGGTGGGTAAGAAAAGACGTGCTTTTAAGGCTTTCAAGTTAGCTGGTACAGCCGAAACATTTATAAGGTACAAGGAGGCCAATAAATCATGTAAAGAAGCTATAAGGCAAGCTAAAATTGCTATAAAAAAAAATCCAAAATTATTTTTTAAATATGTTAATAATAAAAAAATGAAGCAGGAAGAGGTGGGACCCTTACTATCAGAGGGGGGTCAGCTGGTTGATGAAAACAAAATAAAAGTGCAGATTCTGAACTCATATTTTTCATCTACACAAATGAGGAACCAGTAAGTGAAGGTTTCCTTCTTAACAGTCCCAATTCTAGTAATACAACTAATGATGCATGGTTCACACATGAAGAAATTCAAAAGAGACTAGAACATGTTAAGATTAACAAAGGTCCAGGGCCAGATGGTATTCATCCCAAGGTAATTAGCGAGCTTAGCTCTGTGATTGCCAAACCTCTTTACTTAATTTTTCAGGATTCATTGAGATCTGGCATAGTGCCGAGAGACTGGCGAATTGCTAATGTGGTGCCTCTATTCAAAAAAGGTTCCCGTTCTCAGCCTCAAAACTATAGGCCAGTTAGTCTGACGTCAGTGGTAGGAAAGCTTTTGGAAGGGTTAATAAAGGATAAGATACTGGACTTCATAGCAAATCATAATATTATGAGTTTGTGCCAGCATGGTTTTATGCGTAATAGATCTTGCCAGACTAACTTAATTTCTTTTTATGAGAAGGTAAGTAGAGACCTCGATTCTGGGATGGCAGTGGATGTGATTTACTTAGACTTTGCTAAAGCATTTGATACAGTGCCACACAAAAGGTTACTGGTTAAATTAAGGAATGTTGGCCTGGAACATAGTATTTGTACCTGGGTAGAGAACTGGCTAAAAGATAGACCACAAAGAGTGGTGGTAAATGGAACATTTTCTAATTGGACCAGTGTTGTTAGTGGAATACCGCAGGGCTCTGTACTAGGTCCCTTGCTTTTCAACTTGTTTATTAATGGAGGTGGGCATTGAAAGTACTGTTTCTATTTTTGCAGATGATACTACATACTATAGGTCCCATGCAGGATGCTGCCACTTTGCAGACTGATTTGTCTTAACTGGAAAACTGGGCAGCAAACTGGAAAATGAGGTTCAATGTTGATAAATGCAAGGTTATGCACTTTGGCAAAAATAATATAAATGCAAGTCATACACTAAATGGCAGCGTGTTGGGAGTTTCCTTAAATGAGAAGGAACTGGGGGTCTTTGTAGATAACACGTTGTCTAATTCTGGGCAGTGTCATTCTGTGGCTACTAAAGCAAATAAAGTTCTGTCTTGCATAAAAAAGGGCATTAACTCAAGGGATGAAAACATAATTACGCCTCTTTATAGGTCCCTGGTAAGGCCTCATCTGGAGTATGCAGTGCAGTTTTGGACTCCAGTCCTTAAGAGGGATATAAATGAGCTGGAGTGAGTGCAGAGATGTGCAACTAAATTGGTTAGAGGGACGGAAGACTTAAATTATGAGGGTAGACTGTCAAGGTTGGGGTTGTTTTCTCTGGAAAAAAGGGCGCTTGCGAGGGGACATGATTACACTTTACAAGTACAATAGAGGACATTATAGACAAATAGCAGGGGACCTTTTTACCCATAAAGTGGATCACCGTACCAGAGGCCACCCCTTTAGACTAGAAGAAAAGAACTTTCATTTGAAGCAATGTAGTGGGTTCTTCACAGTCAGGACAGTGAGGTTGTGGAATGCACTGCCGGGTGATGTTGTGATGGTGATTCAGTTAATGCCTTTAAGAATGGCTTGGATGATTTTTTGGACAGACATAATATCAAAGGCTATTGTGATACTAAACTCTATAGTTAGTATAGGTATGGGTATATAGTATTTTTGTGAAAGCATGGAGGGGTGTGTGGTATGGATGCTGGGTTTTCATTTGGAGGGGTTGAACTTGATGGATTTTGTCTTTTTTCAACCCAATTTAACTATGTAACTATTGTCTAAGCATTATAATTTCTATGAAACAGATATTACCTTTTATTAACTTATAGTCATGTCTAGTTTGTGATTTTTTTTGGTCATTACTAGATAAAGTTAAAGAGAGTGATGCAAAAACAACCTTCAATTAATATATTAATATTCTATTTACCTTTATAGCATGAGCTCAGGGATATTAGTCGCTGCGAAGAAGAAGAGATTTGTTGCCTGGCGACTAATCTCCCCGAATCTGCCTTGTGGCCAGGCCCTTAGTGTATGTTAACTTTGATTTAATGGTCTGCTGTTTTACTGGCTTCTGTGAAACGAGTGTCTGTGATGTGTATTTCTCTGTGTTAGAGTCTGTGTTAGAGTCTGTGTGTGTGTGCCCGAGTCTGTGCCCGAGTCTGTGTGAGTGTGACTGTATATGTGTGCTTGTGTGTGTGTGTCTGCATGTGTGACTGTATGTGTGTGACTGTGTGCATGTGCCTGAGTCTGTGTGTGACTGTATGTGTGTGTGACTGTATGTGTGTGTGACTGTATGTGTGTGTGACTGAGTCTGCGTGTGCCCAAGTCTGTGCATGTGTTTGCCTGTGTTTTTATGAATCTGTGCCTGTTTATGTACCTGACAGTTGTTGCCAGTATTGCAGATTGTGACAGCATAAAGAGAACATGATAAAAAAAATGTGACAATTTCATGTGGGAAAGTGACTATTGATGAAGAAGTGGAGAGAAAAAGAAAATGGCAAAGGGGGGTATTTTAAAAAGGCAAGTACAGAAAAGAAAATGGGGTAGATAAATTGTTGCATACAGATGAAGCCACTTGGATTTGTGAGTTAAATGCGTCATGACTCAGAGTTAATTGAAGAAACTGTGTTATCTAAAGTTATCTTAACTCATTTAATGCATTTAACCTTTTCATTAGCATACCAAAGCACCATTGTTCACAATGGTGAATGCTTTAATTAGATGGGATGTTGTGACACAGTTTTCTGTGTTAAATGAGATAAATGGGATATCTGTGTTTAGTTATTCTGTGTCAAACAGACAAACCAAAGTGGCTGCATCTGTACATTAAAGAAAATGGAATTATAGTGGATAGCAGAAGAGGAAAAGTGTAGGTACAGAAAAGAACCACTGAGGGATGGGAACAAGAACAAAATATGAAGAAAAAATATTAAATTATTAAAGCATAACATAAAAAGGAGAAGTAGTCCTTTACAGTGAAGTGAACAAGTAAAGAGGAAAAGTGAAAGATCGAGCAAGAAGAGAACAAAATGGAGAAGAGGCCATTGGATAATAAGGTATGCCATGCATACTATAAGCTTTAAAAAGGGTTTGGATTAACGTGTACTTTGTTCTATCTTCCATAACCCTGTATTCCCTCCCTTGCTAAAAAGCCATATTATATAAAAGCTTTGTAGATTCTGAAACCAAAATATTGGTACAAGAGATTTGTGCGATTCCTTTGCTTCCTTGCCCCCCCTCCTCTTGGAAAATAATGTAGCACATTCTTAACCTCAACGCATACACTTTTTTGGTATACCATTTAAGAACTTACTTCTCAGTAAAAATGCGGGACTACGGGTAGAGTGGTCATGAGCGGGACTGTTGCGCTGAAAACGGGACAGTTGGGAGGTATGCCAATGGTACACATGCCATGGTAAATAAACAGGATTCAGCTTTCTGTACTTCAGTTTCTGGAAGATAACATGAGGAATGTTCAGCATCCTCTTAAGATATAACACCAGTAGCAGAGATTACCGGATGAGTGCACAATACAGAATTTATTGGCTATATCCTTACAAATATACCTGCCCAGGGTTCAGAAAATAAAATGTTATATCACTAAAAATGTTAATATTTGCATGGGAATTACCTTGAACTTACTGAAAGCAATGGGAAATGTGATTAGCTGACAGCCTTGTGCCAAGACTGAAATGAAAAGGTGTCAGATCTAAATTGGATTCTAAAATAATACTGTCATAGCACACAAAGAAAACTCAACATGCCATATATGTTGCTGCATGTTTATGAAAAACAGCATGGCAATTATGTTGTCATATTACTGAAAAAGTATTTATTTTTTGCATATTTATTGCTTATATGCTACATTTTTACAGCTACTTTTCTTGTCTAAATTTTAAAAAATAAAATAATTTAATTGTTACAAGACTTACCAATTATCCACAAAAGAAAAGCACATAAATGTAAACAACAGATCATACGAACACAGGAAAAGAAAGTGACAGAGAGAGACACACATAAAAAGAGCAAAACAATGTTTTTGCACATTTTCTTGCAAGCATGACTTTCGTACAAAGCTAGGCTTTTTCCCTTTTTTTCACCCAGCCCCACTCAGGTTTTTCAGACTACTTTTTTGCCAATAGAATACATTAGATTTAGTTGAAAAAACAAAATTGAAATAACTCAACAAAACAAAAATTAAATTTAAAAAAAGGTTTAAAGTGAAAATCACACTATAAAACTATTCAAAATATTAATGTACATTAAAAATTGCCTATACAGTAGGTCATGGGGCAATTATTTCTGTGACAAAACAATGTTATGATAGATATAAAATAGGTTTAATTAAGGACTGAATGGTTCAGAGAGCACCTTTATGGAAGTGCAAAGGTAATGGGGTGTAATGCTTAACTGATTGCGAGGATATGCGCAATACCACAATTACATTTGCAGACCCCATATGTTGGCAGCAAAACAATCCTTTTGATTTTATGTATAAATGTTATTTAATAGAATTAAGGCATTGCGATCCAAATTAAACAAAAACCCGTTAGCTGAAAAACTCCGGTTCCCAAGAATTCCAGATAATAGAGCCCATACCTGTACTGTATATAATTGTTATTTTAAAAACAATTTCCAGTATATTGCCATCAATGTAGTATAAAAGAGTTTGAGCTATATACATGAAATGTTTCAATTATCCCTGTTATTAACCTGCCAGCAGTCTAACAGCTTGCCTTTTTTCAATTCAAGAACAGACTGTTTACAAAGGGCTAAATTATTTATTTACTGTTTATTAATTAACTAGTATGCATAAAAAATATCCTTTTTCCCAAAGCAAAGTAATAAAAATGTTGTTCTGTATTACACAAAAAAGGGTATTGACCATAGTGTTACACTTTTATAAGGAATATGTAAACATTTTGACATTGATTTTGAAAAGTTTGTTTGTGGACGAGTTAGAGTTGTTAACACTGAATAATAGACTCACATACATTATTAAGCTAGGCATGCTGTAATTAATCCCAAAGGAGTATATCTATTAGTGTAATTATTCAAAGAGGCTAAAAGGTGCATACAATACATGTATTGCGTACTTTCACTAATTGTATCCCCGATGAAATGCCTCAAGATACAAATTACGTATAAGGTTGAGGTGCCTGCATAAATTAGAACATTAATATGGACAGTGTTTTTTTAAAGTCTCAAACTACAGATGATTTTATATATAGATAAGGCATACTAGAAAATTCAAATTATATAAAGCACAGTTAAGTTCTCTCTTTAATTTTCCATATGTAGCTAATCCATTATTTGCAGCATTCACATTAGAACTTCAGCACTTAGACAGGCCTATGCTCTCTGGGATCAGGAATGCAAGATCAAAAGATCACATGAATTGGACACTTAATTAGAGCACAACACACAATTTTTTGATTTAGCTAAGCTGCTTATTAGCCAAAACTGCTTATTAAATTTATGGAGTTATTGACTAAAACTCAAATGTATCTTATCTCTTTATTAAACCAAGCTCAACCAAACTGCCATCCATGATTTTATCTTATTTATCAATAAAATAACTCGAAAAAGGTGGGTCGGGAAAAAACTTGATAAAATCAAGCGAAACCTCAAATCGTACAATTTTTTTGGACTACTCTCAAATTACTAAATTTTTGGTGTTATTGCCAGAAAAAAACTAATTTTTTTTATTATGAAAGGGCAGACCACAATCTTCAAATTAGGATAGGGACATCTGCCCTTGACTTATACATGACCTGCCATTGACTTATATAGGTTTGAGATGCTGGGTTTTCATATTCAGGCTTTTTGCAGCTTCGTGGTTTAATAAACCTCAAAAAATTTCAGTTTTTGTAAATAACCCACTTAAAGTTAAAAGTGCTATCTATTTGTTACTATATGTTCCAGGGGAATTTCTTCACTTCTAAGAGTTTTTCCCATTGACTTGAATTGGTTATGACATACTGTACATATAACAGTATAAAATAAAACTATGTTTAAAAACACAGTATACCTTATAACTAGTACACTATACCTTTATGAGAAGACATACCTGTATGTCAGATCCCTTGATAAGTCAAACAAACTGATTCGTTTTGATGAGCAGATAAGTGCCATTTTACTAAAAAAATAGATCAAAGCCAAGTGTGATGTTTTTATATGCACCTGCAACAGAAAAAGAATGGGAAAAGCATTTATTTTGCATTATGTATTGCTCTCACCTCATTTCCAATGTGCTGTTTTCTGTTGGCACACACATATTGTTGGTAATTGTTTTTATTTAAAATATTAATTGCATTCATATTCTCTGAAGTCACATTTTAGTACACACAGATACTTTTACAAGGAGATGTAATGGAGTAGAAAAGCTTGCTTAACAATGCATAAAAACTTGCACAGCCCATCCAGTCTTATTGTAAGACACTAGTATGGCCAATTTATAAAGGGTTACTTTACATGACCTTTCACCCATTCTTTATAGTACTGCAGCTACAATTGATTATGCAGACTTCATTCCCTGTTCAAAATGGATTAATGATATCTAGTAATGAGTGCTAAATTTGTCTTTCCTGCAGTAAATCAAGTTAAAAGTTACCTCTTTCATTACAAAAAAACAAAGATGAAAACCATCATTAATTATTCTCATTTTTCCAAGTTATTATTTAGCAAATAAATTAGCAGAAATATTTACACCTGGCTATTTCATAAAAAAGTGCATGTCATCTAAATTTTAACCTACCATAATAATTCTAAAATGAATATACACAGATTAACCTTCATAACAAGTAACCAAACCGCTGTATTTCAAATATTCTTTTGCATCACATTAAATGTTCAAATAACAGATGCTACATGTGTAATTTATATTGTGCTACATTTATGGTAGCCAGCAGAGCTGAGAACAGGTGTGCATCTGGGAGTCTTCTGGCACTGAGAAGATAAATTACACTTCTAAGGGGAAGATTCTACAAAGTGGGAATGTGCTTGGATATTTTCCCAGCACTGCATAAAGGAACAAGCCATACCACATTTTCAATTAAATGTGATTTTTATCATTTATTTACACAAGGAATATATGTAACAAATGTTGTAACAAGTATTTATAGTAGTGAAAAAAATCTATCCCCCCCCCCCAAAAAATGTATATTGTTGTCGTCCACTCATTGAGAAAAATCTATAAAATAAAATAAAAAATTCAGAAAGTAATGACATTTATGGTGGCACTTGACAGTCTGTCTGAAGCAGCCTTTATTATGTAAAATCATTAGTAACATTTTTTGTTAATTTCCAAAGCGTTATTTCTTTACAAGTTTGCATACAGAGTGAGGGTACACTATTTGCTCTACCATCTTTAAAAGCTGCTGGAGCTCATTTGCTCCTGGGGGTAACCCATGGCAAAGAATAAAATGTTTCCTTTTATTGTTCCAACTACCAGTCTCAACATAACAAATCATGAATTGGTTGCCAAGGATAATGTTCCCACTGTTCAGAAATACAATGTTTCTGTAGAAATTTAGGGAATGATCGATAGGTATTGAGAAAACAAAACAAGCTCATACGTATGGAAAGTGGTAATTTTCAATAATAGTTTATTCACAAAACAGTATTGCAACGCGTTTCGCAGGCATTTCCTGCTTCATCAGGCAATGTGGAACGGGAGCAAAAAACAGTGTCTTTGTATAAACACGCCAGGCGCCTCTGTGACAGGAAATGCCTGCGAAACACGTTGCAATACTGTTTTGTGAATAAACTATTATTGAAAATTACCACTTTCGTTGGTGTCTGCTTGGAGGAGGTAAGTCCACTACTACCTCCTCTGAATTACCCATTGGGTTTTTAAGTGCTTTTAGCTAATTTTATCCTTTTGGCGCCTCTGTTTTGTCTTTCTACTATATCGAGTCCACCCAGAGTGGAGGGGCATCATCCCCTTTTTCTTCTTCTACAGAGAGCGACGTTTTATTCCTGAGTGGGGTCAGGATAATCTCCCCACCTGCCTATACAGTGGTTACCTATCGGTAACCCTGGTTTGTGAGTATTAACTTGTTTACTCTACCATTACTCCTTGTAAAACATATTACACTATTGGTGTTCCTTTTTTCCTCCTAACTGAGATTTTCCATAACTTTTACCATCTTAGCTGCCCTTCCCAGCACACTCTTTAATTTAATTTTTTGAGCGCTGAAGACCAAAACTGTATGGCATATTCTAGATGGGGCCTTACCCGTGCTCTATACAATGGAAGAGTAACCCCCTCTTCACCCAAATCTATGCCTCTTTTTAATGAGCTTCTGACTGGCATTGCTTGCTACAGCCAGGTTTATCATCTACAAGGACTCCAGGGTCCTTTTCTATTATGGATGTGCCTAGTGTGGTCCCATTAAGGGTATAAGTGGCTTGGATATTTTTACATCCCAGGTGCATGACTTTACATTTATTAACATTGAACCTCATTTGCCACTTAGCTGCCCAGATTGCCAGTTTGTCAAGATCCTGTTGCAAGGATGCTACATCCTGAATGGAATTAATTGGGCTGGATAGTTTTGTGTCATCTGCAAACATGCATACATTACTTACAATACCCTCCCCTAAGTCATTAATGAACAAGTTAAATAAAAGTGGACCCAGGACCGAGCCTTGAGGAACTCCACTAAAAACCCTACTCCAAGTAGAGAATATACCATTAACAACCACCATCTGTACCCAATCCTGTAACCAGTTTCCTATCCATGTTCAAATTACTTCATTAAGCCCAACAGACCTTAGTTTAGAAAGCAGTCATTTGTGGGGCACTATATTTTTGCTTTGGCAAAATCCAAATAGATCACATCTAATGTTCCCCCACTGTCCAACATCTTACTTACCTCATCATAAAAAACAATCACATTTGTCTGATATGACCAATCCTTCATTGCTGCTCATAATGCCATTCACTAGGACAACATTCTGTATTGTGATCCTTTAACAAGCTGAGATGGTCATCCCATTTTAAATATTGGAATGGCATCAGCTTTCCTCCAATCCATAGATACCATACCAGAAGAAAGTGAATCTGAGTAAATCAGAAATAGGGGCTGGTCTGAAACTGAACTAAGCTCTCTTAGAACCCGGGGGTGAATTCCATCTGGCCCTGGCACCTTGTTTACCTTAAGTTTTATTTAAACTTTTAGAATCATATTCTGAACCAGCTACTGATTAGATTAGATTGAGCTGAGCCAACAGTGCAGCTATGAGGTGAGTCTGGGTGTAATGGAATCTTCTGACCTGCTCCAAGATGGCGTCCAAAATGGCGATTCCTCTTCCCTGCACATGGTTCCGGCTGGTCGCAATCCTCCTGCATCATCTCCTTCTCGCCCTGTGATTGGTCGCCGGCGACGGAACGGACGCCGGCGTCAGAATCGGGCGCCGGCGTCAAGGCGTCAGCGTGGGGACGCTGGCGTCTGCGTCTGACGCAAGCGCGTCAATTTTGGCGCCAATAGACTGGACTATAAAGACCCTCATTTCCTTCCTGACCTTGCCCAATTATAGGTCTGTTTCATATAGTTCCTGGGTGCGATATATTCTGTCTTGATCTTCCGTGTTTTGAACCTTTGCCTGTTATCAACTTTGAATCTGTGCTGCCTGTCTTGACCATTCTGCCTGTTTGACGACCATTCTTTGATAAACCCTTTTCTGTACTGCGAACCTGATTTGTTGCTTCCTCTTTGGTCCTTACTTCAACTGCGCCTTCGGGCATTACAGTATAATTGGGCCATGGACCCCTCGGAGGAGGCCCAAGTACCCCTCGATGTCGGAGGGGCCATTCGGGGGTTGGCTTCTCGCATGAAATCCTATGAAGCCCAGCAGTCTCAAATTGGCCAGGCTATTGATGTTATCCTGGAGAAATTGACTGCCATGTCTCCTGCGGCTCCTGCGGCTGTGCCTGTTCCTGCCATTCCTGCTCCTCTTCAGGTGTCTGAACCTCGTGTTCCTGCTCCACCTCTTTTCAGCGGAGACCCAAAAGCTTGTCGAGGTTTTATTAACCAATGTGAAATTCAATTCACTCTGCAGCCAGGCCAGTTCGTCTCCGAGCAAGCCAAGGTTGGTTATGTCATCTCCCGTCTGCAGGGGAAGGCTCTGGAATGGGCATCACCCCTTTGGGAGAAGAGAGACCCGCTGATCGACAACGCCGGGGCTTTTCTCCAAGAACTCCGGACGGTGTTTGATGCTCCAGGTCGTACTACTGCAGCCTCGGCTCGACTGTTCCAGCTTCAACAAGGCACTCGCTCAGTCCCCGAGTATGCCATTGAATTTCGTACTCTGGTGGCAGAGACCTCCTGGAATAACGATGGTTACCACGCGGCCTTTTACAACGGCTTGGCTATACGCATTAAGAATGACCTCGTTTCCCGGGAAATTCCTTCTCGGTGGGAGGATCTGGTGGCCTTGGCGGTGAAGGTGGATACCCGGCAGAGGGAGTTCCAGCTCGAACTCGACCGAGAGCGTACAAAAAGGTACCCCCGGTTCCAACCTTCTTTGGCCCCCCGCTTCCAGAGACCCCTGCTTTTCAACCCTGCTCCCCCAGTGCTTCCTCCTGCTCCTATGGATTCTGCTTCTTCCTCCTTGCCGGCTGAAGAACCCATGCAGATTGGGCGGGCCCGTCTGTCCGAACAGGAGAAACTCCGGAGAAGGGCGGCCGGTCTATGCCTTTACTGTGGGGGTAAAACCCACTTTGCCCAGGAGTGTCCAGTGAAGCCGGGAAACGCCAAAGCCTAGGTAAGCATGGGGAGACTTACCTGGGTGGGATTTGTCATTCTCCCCATTCCTCTGCTCTACGTTTCCTTCTTCCGGTACAGATCCAGCTTGGCTCTCTAAAGTTTTCTTCACAAGCCTTTCTAGATTCCGGTGCTGCAGGAAACTTCATGGACCGAACCTTTGCAGGACTCCATTCCATCCCTCTTCAACCCTTGGCTGTTCCTCTTCGTGTCCTGGCGATTGATGATCGTCCCCTGTCGTCTGCCTTCATCTCGCATTCCACTCCGGAACTTTCCTTCAAGGTGGGCACCATGCATTTGGAGAGACTATCCTTCCTCCTCATTGATTGCCCTTCCACTCCGGTTGTCCTGGGTCTGCCATGGTTACGTGTACATAATCCAGTCATTGACTGGTCCTCATTGCAAGTTTCCAGATGGAGTCCTTTTTGTTTACAAAACTGCCTACCCACTGTTCCGGTTGTCAAAGTTTCTTCTGTGTCCTCTAATCCCTCTATTCCCTCTGTGTACCAAGCATTTTCCGATGTATTTAACAAGTGTTCCGCTGAGACTCTTCCTCCCCATCGGCCTTACGATTGCCCTGTGGAACTTCTATCCGGCTCTATGCCCCCCAGGGGCCGTACCTACCCACTCTCCCCTTCGGAAACTTCTGCTATGAAGTTATACATCCAGGAGAATCTCCAGAGAGGATTCATCCGTCCTTCCACCTCCCCTGCTGGAGCAGGTTTCTTCTTTGTTGAGAAAAAGGATGGTAGTTTGCGGCCCTGCATCGACTACAGAGGACTCAACAAGATCACAGTTAAAAACAGGTACCCTCTTCCTCTTATTTCTGAACTGTTCGATCAGCTTAGGGGTGCCAATATCTTTACAAAGCTGGATCTTCGGGGGGCATACAATCTTATCCGGATCCGTGAAGGGGACGAGTGGAAGACCGCCTTTAATACCCGTGATGGACATTACGAGTATTTGGTCATGCCCTTTGGTCTCTGTAATGCTCCTGCGGTCTTCCAGGAGTTCGTTAATGATATTTTTCGGGATTTGTTGGGTCTATGTGTGGTCGTTTATCTAGATGACATTCTTGTTTTTTCTAAAGACCTTTCGGAACATCGTGCCCATGTACGTGAGGTCCTCTCCAGACTAAGGAAGAACAGTCTCTTTGCTAAATTGGAGAAATGCACCTTTGAAGTCTCTTCCATTTCTTTCCTTGGCTATATTATTTCTCCTCTAGGTTTCAAGATGGATCCTGCCAAAGTGTCTGCAATCCTGGACTGGCCTCTTCCTACCAGTGTCAAAGCCATTCAGAGGTTTGTTGGCTTTGCCAATTATTACAGACAGTTTATAAAAAATTTTTCTTCCAGACTCTCTCCAATTCTGGCCCTGATTCGTAAGGGGGGCAAACCTCAACACTGGTCTCCCCAAGCCCTGGAATCCTTCAAGTCCCTCAAAGAGGCCTTTTCCTCCGCTCCAATTCTTCGGCACCCGGATCCCCTACAACCCTTCTTCATGGAAGTTGACGCCTCTGATGTCGGAGCTGGTGCAGTCTTATCACAGAGATCCATCTCTGACGGTAAACTTCATCCTTGTGCGTTCTTTTCTAAAAAATTTTCTGCCCCTGAACAGAACTATGATGTGGGGAATCGGGAACTACTCGCCATCAAATTAGCCTTGGAGGAATGGAGACACTTACTGGAGGGTTCTTCGGTTCCTGTGACGATTTTTACCGACCATAAAAATCTTGAGTTCATCCAAACCCTCAAACGTCTGAATCCCCGACAAGCCAGGTGGGCACTTTTCTTTTCCCGTTTTAATTTTGTCATTACTTTTCGTCCTGGCTCCAGAAACAGGAAGGCCGATGCCTTATCCAGAAGCTTTATTCCCGAAGATTCTGTGTCCAAGGAACCTGAACCTATTGTACCCTCTATCAAGATTATTGCTGCCTTGTTCCCTTCCTGTGCCTCCCAATTGTTGTCCGCTCAAGATTCTGCTCCTGCGGAAACTCCTCTTGGTGTTGCTTTTGTCCCTCCTGAATTTCGTCTTACTATTTTGTCTCAGTCTCATTGTTCCAAACAGGCTGGACATCCTGGAATTCAGAAGACGACCGAGCTTTTGTCTCGTCTAGTATGGTGGCCAACCTTAAGAAAGGACGTTAAAGATTTTGTCTCCTCATGTTCCACGTGTGCTGTGTCTAAATCCGGACATTCTCCTCCCAAGGGTTTTCTTCTTCCACTACCCATCCCATCTCGACCCTGGACTCATCTCGCCATGGACTTTATTGTAGATTTGCCCATTTCCTCCGGCCACACTGTCATTTGGGTTGTTATCGACAGATTCAGTAAGATGGCTCATTTCACTCCTCTCCGCAAACTGCCTTCCGCTCCAGAACTTTCTGAACTATTTATTAAACATATTTTTCGCCTCCATGGCTTTCCTGCAGAAATTGTGTCCGATCGTGGCCCCCAATTTGTGTCTAAGTTTTGGAGGTCACTGTGTAAAGCTTTAAATATTTCTCTTCAATTTTCTTCTTCTTATCATCCTCAGTCCAATGGTTCCGCTGAACGTGTTAACCAGGCCTTGGAGCAATTTCTTCGTTGCCATGTATCCTTGTGTCAAGATGACTGGTCGGACCTTCTTCCCTGGGCGGAGTTTGCTCATAACAATTCTTTTCATTCTTCTTCCCAGAAATCTCCTTTCTTCTGTGTGTATGGCCGAAACCCATTGGCATTCCCTCAGGATCTCTTACTCACAAACGTTCCTGCTGCTAATGATCAAGCCGCTCATATGCTGGCCATCTGGCAGGCCACCACTGTTAATTTGGAAAAAAGTTCGTCCTCCCAGAAGAAGTTTGCCGACAGGAAAAGAATTGCCGCTCCACCCTATGCTCCTGGTGACAAGGTCTGGTTGTCTACACGGAATATTCGCCTCAAGATTCCCACTCCCAAGCTTGGCCCCAAATTCATCGGTCCCTTTCCCATCATCGAGGTTATCAACCCTGTGGCAGTTCGTCTTCTTCTTCCTCCCGAGATGCGGATCCCCAATGCTTTTCATGTGTCTCTCCTTAAACCTGCAGTGTCTTCCTCCTCTTCTTCTTCCACAGCTCCTGTTGTTATCGATGACCATCTAGAATTTGAAGTCAGCAGGATTCTGGACTCTCGTTTTTCCAGGGGCGCTCTCCAGTATCTTGTCGAATGGAAGGGTTTCGGTCCCGAGGAATGCTCTTGGGTGAAAAAATCTGATGTCCATGCCCCCATCCTTGTTCGCAGGTTTCATAGGCAGTTTCCTTCTCGTCCTGGTCCCGGTGGTCCTGAGGCCCCCCCTAAGGAAGGGGGTACTGTAATGGAATCTTCTGACCTGCTCCAAGATGGCGTCCAAAATGGCGATTCCTCTTCCCTGCACATGGTTCCGGCTGGTCGCAATCCTCCTGCATCATCTCCTTCTCGCCCTGTGATTGGTCGCCGGCGACGGAACGGACGCCGGCGTCAGAATCGGGCGCCGGCGTCAAGGCGTCAGCGTGGGGACGCTGGCGTCTGCGTCTGACGCAAGCGCGTCAATTTTGGCGCCAATAGACTGGACTATAAAGACCCTCATTTCCTTCCTGACCTTGCCCAATTATAGGTCTGTTTCATATAGTTCCTGGGTGCGATATATTCTGTCTTGATCTTCCGTGTTTTGAACCTTTGCCTGTTATCGACTTTGAATCTGTGCTGCCTGTCTTGACCATTCTGCCTGTTTGACGACCATTCTTTGATAAACCCTTTTCTGTACTGCGAACCTGATTTGTTGCTTCCTCTTTGGTCCTTACTTCAACTGCGCCTTCGGGCATTACACTGGGAACTCCGACTCCTCTATTGTAAACACTGAAGAAAAGAACTGATTTGGAACATTTGCCCTTTCTGTATTTGTTACAGCCATACTGGTACCATTATTTAAAGGAGCAACACTCTAAAGCTGCATCTTTTTACTATTAATATACTTTTTGGGGTTAATTTTAGACTCTGCTCAATGCGCTCCTCATTTCCTAACTTTGCCTTTCATATTGCGGTTTTACAACATTTATTATAGTGTCTGTATTCATTAAATGCAACTTCTGTCCCCACAGACTTGTAGTTTATTAAAAAGGCCTCTCTCTTCTTTCCTATCAACTTCTTTACTTCTATATATTAAGCCACATAGGGTGATTCTAGGTGCTTCTATATTTTACTTCCTAAGGGAATAAAACAAGAACATTATTTTAAATGACAACCATTTTTGTTCTGTTTTTTAAGCTGAAAACATAATGCCCCAATCTTTGTTCTCCCGTAAACTCGAACAAATAAAATTTATAAAAAAAATAAATACAATTTTTAAAACTCGGATGAATTAAATCGACCCGAAAACTCTAGTTGAATTCAAATTGAAACTCTGAAAAAAACCTCAAATTCAGGAAGGCTGCAAACAAATTGATCCCAGATCATCTCTCATTGACTAAAACAGCAATTTGGCAGGTTTTAGGTGGTAAATAGTCGAATTTGAGTTCTTAAAGGGCCAGAGTATGATAAATCTCGAAAATCAAATTAGAATTTTTTTAAAAAAAACCTCAAATCAAATATTTACAATTCTCTAATTGAATTTGACAGTTTTGGCCATAAAAAAAAACTAATTCAAATTCAAATATGCATAGACTGTAGGGATGCACCAAATCTACTATTTTGGATTTTGGCAGAACCCCTGAATCCTTTGTGAAATATTTTGCTGATTACTGAACCGAATCCTAATTTGCACATGAAAATTAGGGAAGGGAAAAAAAACATACATACTTTTTGTACATACTTTTTGTATATATATATATTTTTTTTTTTATATACTTGGGATTTTTTTAATCAATACAGGTATATAAGGCACAGGATTTCCTGTGACCTCACCTCTGATGAAGTGCCAGAAAGAGGCATGAAACGCGTCAGGTGATCTAACATGTCATAGGGTAGGAGTACATCTGTAATGGATGCCTGTTTGTTGTTTTAATTACCTAATAAAGCTGGAATTTTGATTTTACTCCATACGTGTGGAATGGTTTCCTCAATCACTAAATCCCCCACATATGATGTCTACTGGAATGGAGACCAGCATGAGAAAACCTGCACACCATTGGGAGTGGACACAATGGAGAAGTGGCCACAACACGGGCATGTGAGTTTCTTTTTTTGGATCTCTATAAGGGAAAAAAAACAACCGCACGCAATCATTTTCTACTTGTTTGTTTTGTGACAAAAAGTCACATGAGTTTAAGGATTTACATTTGGTTTGGTCAGGCACGAGGATTCGCTGAATCCGAATACTACTGGAAACGGCAGTATCTTGTCAGAATACCAAACTGGATCCTGTATTCTGTGCATCCCAAATAGATTGTTAGGGTCAGTGACACTATAACCTTCAAAGAGCTGTGGCCTAATATTATCATTTGTTTTAGAAACCACTAAAACTAGAAAATTTATGTAAATTTAGTTTGGGGGTAAGTTTGCCTTCAACACACTTGTGAAAGCTGAACTTTAACCTGATAACATCAATGTGTCATTTTCATGGTAACTTCTTGAGTCACCAGTCAGTTGGTGCCTAATTTTATATATAAAAAAAAAAAAATTATGTTTAGGAATGGCTCTATCCATGACTTCAGATAAAAGCTAATTATTTTGGCAGAACCGAGAACTGGTGATTGAGAAAATCACCCAAAATAACAAAACATTTATATTTGATGGTTTACATTGGTACCAATGTTCACGAATGAACACTAAATGCACATGTATATGCACAGAAAAGCATTTGATTTAGCATATTATTTTACCACTTGGCAAGTAAGGAAAATAAGTAATAGGCATTACTTGCTCTTACTTGATACTTGTGATATCAGAACTACTGTAGTAATGAGTGTATAAGTCCTGTCAAAATTTGCAAAATGCAATGAAGCCAATAGCTGTTTTTCTGTGGAGTTTTCCTTGCCCTTTTTTTGCTGATCTATAATCAGAACTAAGTCAAAGATTTAGTTCCCAGAAATCGTATACTGTAATATGTATTTATGTATTATCTTTTATTTATAAAGTGCTGACACAATTATGTAGCACTTCCTAAATGGTTTATCATTAATATCAGTTCCTGTCATAGTGAAGCTATGTCAACAGTCTAAACTCCCTATTACATTCATACAACATACTAGCTAGGGTGAATATTGTCAGAAAATGCTGACAGTATTCACCCATGAGTACACATGGTCACAGGTAGAACATGTACCTTGTATACAATGCTCACATCGGAAATGAAATGAGAACCTGAGTGTGGCTAGACAGAATACAAATATTTTCATGTATTTTGCAATACCTCCCATAACTTATTACTATAGCCTTGTTTAAATGAAATGCCATTGCATTTAACTTATTATGAACTAAAATATCTTACTGATCTGTTGTCATTTCTCCTATGTAAAATGATTGTTGTTTGTTGCACACTTCACAATATTGCTTTCTTATATTTTTTTAAATCTACAGATTGTGCTGTACATTATGCTCATATGCTCCAGAGCTGTTATATTCTTACATGCACCTGCATTGTATTACTTTGGCATTATTTTAAATTTTTCAGTTTAATCAATATATGTCTGTCACGTTCTCACCATCACCATGCCAAATGCTGTTTTAAGTCTCTTATTATGTGTAAATGTATAATTTTTTTAGAATTGCAATGCAAGCCAATCTTCTTTTGGCAATATGTGTAACCCCTGGGTATTAGGTGTTCAAAAATACACTATAATCCTGATGTTGCATTATAGGAAGCTTGATCTACCTTGCACAATATCCCTAATGGGCTTGGTAATTTCATTTCTATTGCTTGGTCCAAAAGGAACATGGTAGCAGAAACCAATAATGTATTCAGACAATAATACAATGCAATTATAAAATATGGAACATTTCCAGGCACAATAATTCTAATTTTTATGGCACTGTCCCTTTGTATTAAAAGTATTTGGAACCTATTCAAAATTAGCCTCTGAGTTTTCAGATAAAATTATTTCTTTACGGAATTTACAGCTGTGTTTGGATTGTATTGTTTTATCTATTGTTCCTCCTTTTAATGTAATTTCTTGCTCCTTTTTTTCCTTGCTAACCAATTATGTGAGTGTATTCAGCATGCTTTGAGAGTGTGGCTAAATTCTGAAATGATCGTTATGTCTCATAGGAAGAATCTCTTGTTATTATTGTAGGGACCTATAGGATATCCTATCCCTATAGAGTTAATCCTAAATTCCTATGTAGTTCTCTTATCCTTTGTTATTGGGCACTAGCCCTTGCAACAGTTTAAGTGTAACCACCTCACCTATTGGACAAAGAGTGTAATGACACTCCCCTGCCACACTGCTATATAGTGTTGTGCAGGGAGTGGCCTCTTCCTCTTTGGCTCCTGGTGCTGCTGCTAGGTGAATCCCATTGAGCCTTGGATCACCATAGGCCCCAGTAAGTAAGTAATTTACCCAAAAGGGACCTGACACCTTTGGTGCTTAAGTCAGGGACCAGGTAACCCCAAGAATGAGGAACAGCTAGCATAGTAAGCTCATGTAATAGACTCTCTAGGAGAGTAAGACAGAGAGGTTTAGCAGAAAGAGCTCCAACAAGGATTTGTAGAAGGAAGTAGCTTTCCGACAAGGCCTGTTTGCATTTAGAGCAGGGAACTCAGTTGATAGGTATCTAGGTTAGCAAAGGACTACCTTTACCCTACCTGATCGATCCTGATCTCCTCACTGGCAACGTCGGTTAACTGGGAATTGATGTACACCTGTCTGCTGATACCTCAAGGAGTCACATCTGTCTTGACTGTGAGCATTACTATGTCCCAAGTGATTCCATCTGCTGTATCCTACAAGTATTTGTGAGTAAACCTGAGGTAATTTGCTTTTGTGCATAATAAATTTGTTCACCTGTTTTACGATCCAAGAACCTCCTGGCGTCCAATTTATCTACTTTTGCACTAATTAGCCTGTGAGTTGTAGTTTACAACATCTTAAAGCGGAAGCTTCCATTTGGCGATGGCTCTGCCCTGGGTGTAGATTCACATGTAACCCATGCTCACTCCACTAGCTGGACACCCTTAACTCCTCATTGAAAGGATAGCCCAAGAAAGTGTTACATTATGTTACAGGAGTGATTTTTAAATTATACTGAAATCACCCCAATATTTTAGGATAATTATTAAGGTGCAACATTAATATTTAGTTTTAAAATGAACTGCATTTATCAACAACGTAAGTATGACGAATCATAATAGAAAATATGCATTATTTACACTCAGGGCAGACACAGATAAGGACCAGTTACAGCATTGTATGTTAGTCCCTGTAAGATTCAGGTAGCCCAAACAGATTCATGCTCGGAGGCATAGATGGAACAGGCTATTTTTGTCATCTAGCTTTGGCAGAATTGGCAAAACAAAAGCGGTTATAGATTTGTTGGATTTCCCGCCATACTCGCATACCTTTATATTCACTTTTGAATTTGTCTTCTAAACAGACAGTTTTCAGAATTTGTCTTTCAGATAACAACAGTAATTTTTTTCTGAATTTGGCTTTACCCTTACCTAACTTGATTTAATGGCAAACTGCTACCATCCTGCCATTAAATCAAGTCTCACGTGTACTTGAGCTTTGTAATAAATGATTATTCCAGTAAAATTTTACATTTCATGTGCTAGACATATAATTTTAGGGGCATTTCATGGGGCTGCATAGATTTTGGTACATTTCCACTTTGGTAATAAGATATTAGGGTGTAAATACAAAAAGAAAAAAAAGTTGCTATAATAGGATATATACTATATATATATATATATAGTATACAATACCAAATATGTATAGATTTATAGAGATTTCTAACTTTTATGGGTAAAAATGTTCCAGCACTCCCAAAATGTCAAAGCACATCCATTTTACAGCATCATATGACATAAGGTACCAGGATTAAACACCCTAAATATGAATTCCATGGATCTACAGTTTGGTGCCCAGTATGCATAGGATTTTCAAAGAATGTGGCATGTAGAGATGACAATCACTTAAACTACTGCAAAATCACATTTGCTGCATTTTATGTAAGATAAAGCCACATGAAATGTGTTTATCCAAGAAAAGTTTTTTTTTTTTTTTGGAAAGCAGACATTTGGGCAAATCCACACTTAGATTGTGTCTGAAATCCACCGCAATCCACAAAATCAATTAAAACATCTTGCTTTATTTTGTCTTCATAAAAGCACACATTCTTAGGCTACATTTGCAGTGAAAAGATTGCCAACGCGTTTTGTGACCTCCTTCGTAACTTCTTCAGGGCATTACACACTATACAAATCAGCATAGCTTTATACATAATGACAAACTTCTGTTCAATTTTCTTAAAGCTATACAACCATAAATAAATAAAACCAATTTATTTTCTATAAAAACAGTTTAGTGTTCTTAAATACTATTTAACACCAAGCTATTTTAGGTGATAGGTAAATCTAGAACTTGACTATTCAACCTATTTAAATTTGGTAAGTCTATATGTGTGTCTTCTCCCATTCACTTCAAGAGGATATATTTCTACTTATTATTTTTTTATTTTTTTATTATTTTTATTGTTATTTTCATTTCTTATTATCAGAGAGATCATTCTAAATACCCTTAGAGTATATTCCATATCTATTTACTAATTTTCTATAAAATATTTTATTTCCCATTCCTTATTTAAACCTGCTGGATGCTCTGTTTGCAATAAGAACATCCAATATAGAACACGAACAGCACCTTCTTGATATAATAAAAAGGCCTTTATTCAAACATGGCACAGACCAATCGTAGCAACGTTTCGAGCCGTCTCTGGCTCTTTATCAAGCTGATAAAGAGCCAGAGACGGCTCGAAACGTTGCTACGATTGGTCTGTGCCATGTTTGAATAAAGGCCTTTTTATTATATCAAGAAGGTGCTGTTCGTGTTCTATATTGAAGTATCTATGGTGTGTGGTGGCCACCTCTGAACGTGCACCTGAAATAAGTGGAGGAGTTGTGTGCTGACACAGAATTACTTATTGCAATAAGAACATCCACCAGGCTTCTCGTTTGTTCAAATATTTTTCTATATCTCCCTTTCTCTTTCCTAATTTCACATGTTCCAAGCCTTGAAACGATATACATTTCTCATTGCCACTATGTTTACTCAAAATATGATCTGCTATTGATGAAGACCTATCTTCTCTTCCAACACTGGCTATGTGTTCTAATACACGATCCTTCTTCCTCCTCGATGTCCTCCCTACGTATTGCAATCCACATATACATGTCGCCAAATACACAACATTCATTGTTTTGCAATTCACATATGTCCTACACTTATATTCTTTACCTGTTGTCGTGCTCTTAACTGACTTAGACACATTCATAAATTTGCATGCCTTACATACTTTGGGCAAATCCAAAAAGGGTAAATATATATTTCTATTACAATTGAGTTGTAAAGCTTTCTTAAGTATAGACATTTTTAATCATATTTTTTGAAAATAGTTTAAAAGCCTCCACTTTACAGCATTTTATAATCCAAATATCCTTACCAAGATTAAACATGCTAAAATGAATAACTGAAATCTACTGAACATTTTGATGGCCAATGTATTTTTATGGCTAACACTTTGGCTGCTGTGTGTCATATAAGACCCCAATGATATGTGGCCCACTGAAAACCATAATTTTTGGAAATTACACATTCTCTTAAATCCAAAAAGGATAGAGACTTCTTTCGAATCTAACAATTTGCAAAGGTAGTGTATTTTTATGACATTTCTGAAAATCGCCTCAAAGCTTGCATTTTACCCCATACTATGCCCTGAGCATTCACTTGGTTTGCATTATCTGAGGAGTTTTGCAGGGGGTTCATACTATTAATTCATTTTGGTTGATGCTGAATTAGAATCATAATTCTGAAAGAAATCAACCAGGCTCATGTGTATGAAGAACTATGCAAGCAGAAAAAAAAAATGAAAATGCTAATCTCATCCACTAAATCATGAATTTTGTTTTTAGACGCACGCAAACACATTTTAACATATGTAGTGCAGTTTTTTTCAATGTAGTTTACACACTTATTTCTTCTTCTGCTTTGGTTTAATACATTTGGAAGTTAACACAACCTGTCCACATGAACATGCAGGTCCTAAAAATAACACAATCCCCATTCTGAAAATTGTATCCACAATTTATGGCGCAACTGCATTCATTTTTGTGCAATGGGCACGGTTTCCATAAGTGTAACTCCAACCAGGTGGAAGAATTGATGCTGGAATTTGAAAGAAAATATACTGCATTGTGGCATTATATCCAAATATTGCATTTTGAACACTGCATTATATGACATGTGTTGTCTTCGAACTGTAATGGTCGGCACCAAACACCAGAACAAATGCCAAGCACCCTGGTCTCGGCTCGTGCTTCACCTGTAGTGTGACCGCCTTTGGCCACGGGAGGAGCCCTCAGCTACTTGGATGCCACCAGGACTTAAACGAGAGGTGCAAGGCTATAGGTTCTGGATAGGCAGAGGGGCGCCTTTAAATGGAACAGCAGCACGCCAGAGCAGGCACCTGTGGCCTACTAGCAGAGACCGCATGGCGAGGCGGGCGTCCCCGCCGAGGGGGCAGCAGGCGTCCCTGCCACCCCCCACTAGACCAAGAAGTAAGTTCCTCACACGAACGAATAGTGCAATTTTGTTTTATTTTTTTTGTTTCTAATATGTATCACATAGCATTTTATCCAAAGATTGCTCCTCTGCATTTAGAAAATTGTTAGAACATGTAGTTAAACATATATTTATATAAAATATTTGCATAATGCAAAGTTATTGTTCATACTGTTCCCTTATTATTTTGCCATATGCAATAATTGTTATGATTAACGGTTTGGAACATATTACAAATCTGGTTCGTTGAACAGAGTTCACAAGTTCATGTTAACTCAGGTCAATAAGAAAAATATGTACAGTTGCACAATGTGAACACCTGTTTCAATATTACAAAGCATTATCTACAAGTTAATTTTACCTTTATGGATTACTGTCCATCTAACATGTAAATGAAGCTGCATTTCTGTTATCCTACAACATATCTGAAAAAAGGTATGCAATAGTAATGAGGGTCAGGAAAAACTCAACCGAAACCCGAGCCTAACCAGCAAAATGTGAGCCTGGATTTATACTGGTGATCAACTGCCCAAAGCAGTTGAATAGATTCTGATGAACGGACAACTGTTTTGGATTAAGGAAGTCATTCATTCTGTTACATAGTATGTTCACAGAAAATCTGAGACTAAATGTAATCATTATGGAGTAAACTTGATGCTTACATATAGGTATGAAGATATTTTAATTAAATCACTCTACTTAAATGAACACTGTACAGAAGAGCAATACATACATAGAATAAACACTACTTAATACAAATTAGGCAGGAAACTTAGAGACACAAGTTGGAGGATATTAATTGTTGCAGTGGGATCACTGGGTGTCTAATAAAAGGGCAGCCAAGTTTGGGAGTTTTACTTTGAAAGCAGCTAGTAAGTTGCAGGTAAAACTTAGTTCCTTTGTAAAATGTATAATTAAGCAATTGAATTCTTAATGAATCAGATGAAAATTAAGCGTAGGACTGGCCAGATATGGGATGACTTTGACATAGTTGGCCAGCTTAAATATATTGCAATATATGGACAAACAATCCCTGTGTTGTTTAAAGGGTAAGGCATTTTTTAGTAGCAGTATGCACAAAATGGCTCTGTCTTAAATATATTGATAATGGGTTGAGTGCAGAGGACCTCTTGTAGTTGACTATATGTATTTTGTGGTCACACCCTCATTGCACCCCCGCCTAATGGTTTTTAAAAAATAGTGGTGAGCACAACTTTCCCTTGTTTGTTATAGTTATACAGGAGCAGTGAGCAGCTCCATGTTGTAGCTCCCACCCTTCCCAGCTATAGTCAGGTGATCCCACTGGTGTCTAATAAAAGGGCAGCCAAGTTTGGGAGTTTTACTTTGAAAGCAGCTAGTAAGTTGCAGGTAAAACTTAGTTCCTTTGTAAAATGTATAATTAAGCAATTGAATTCTTAATGAATCAGATGAAAATTAAGCGTAGGACTGGCCAGATATGGGATGACTTTGACGTAGTTGGCCAGCTTAAATATATTGCAATATATGGACAAACAATCCCTGTGTTGTTTAAAGGGTAAGGCATTTTTTAGTAGCAGTATGCACAAAATGTCTCTGTCTTAAATATATTGATAATGGGTTGAGTGCAGAGGACCTCTTGTAGTTGGAATGATACTGGCCACAGCTTTATTACGGTTACAACCCGCAATTGAATATCATATCACTTTTATGTTGAATACATCCAAATTTCATTACAGAGTTTAAGTATTAGTAACATTGAACATTGTAACAAAATTGATACTCCTGAGCCTGTCAGTCTGTCCCTCCATAACCTGAAGCAATATCCTCTAGACGCCAACCTACTGGCCAGTGGCGCTGCCACTATCTAATTGTTATAGAGCCTCCAACTTACATGGAGCCTGTCCTCCCTTACCGCTTTTTAATTTTCTCCTCACCAGTGGTCACCCACCTCCCCATGAATATGCCCCACTTATCAGCACCAATGTTCCAATCCTGACAGACTAACAATTGAGCCCCCCTCCAGTGTAACCTAGGTATGATCTCAGACCATACGAGTCCCATGCCTGGGAAAATGGACCCTCATCTCATGAAATCCCTTCTTATGTCCTTTATCAACTGTTTTACGGGGTAATGAACTAAATCCTTCCCCTCGCAATGTACCAGCAAGATACGTGTGGTTCCGTCTACTTTGCCCTCTGAATAACCTATGGCACAACCTCACTCAACCTAAATCCTCCCCATCCCAACCACTGCAATTTCACATGAGCACTGTTGAAACCTAACTGTCTCCCATCTTTCGGAACTGTAGCTCGTCTCTCTGCCCTGGCGATGAAGGAATGGCCACATCTCACAATGGGGTGGTTGACCTAGGAGAAATGTGTGGTTATCCTCTACTATAATAAAATTCCACTCTTCACTCCACCCCCACAATTCCCCCCCCCCTTTTTTTTTATTCATCCAAAATATTCAACCTGTGCTGGTCTCACATATGACCTGAATCTATCCAACTCCCATCTGCCTATTCTCTTCACTTCTTCAGACCCCAAGTCCCACCGAACCACCTCGGTGGCCACTCCGAAATGAATGACTTCCATAATAACCCGCTGTTAAACCCAACCCCTCCAAAGCTCTCTTTAACACAGCTATAAACTGAAAACGGGACAAAAAAGATCCATCCTGGTGAATCAGATAAGTACCCTGACCGTTGGGTCTAATCACCCTAAATTTTGCATTGCACCTAACCAGGCAAGTCAGACAACCTCCCACTGCAAATAATGGGACCTATAGTCCATTCCCTCCTTTGTCTGTCTTTGACTGCAGTATAAGAATGGTCAGACCCTCTGTTGTTTCTCACACATCACCTGCCTGAATCCCTCCTGCCCCGTCTATTCCCACTGACCAATTCCAAAATCCTGAAGGCCCCATAAAATGCCCATGAAAACGCCAACTGAAACAGGATTGCCTCATATTTTGTAAAAAAAAAACAGATCTGCAATGGTATATTTCTGGATAATCGATTGAGATACATTTTTAAAGGCAAACTCAGCCCACAAAAGGAAATCTGCCCAGAGTGACTGGTTACTGGATTTATGACAGGACTGATTTTTTCTTTCCATCTGGTCATTGGTCTGCAGATGAGAAAGATAAATCAGTCCCCATGAGGGAACAAAAGGCCCACCAAAACCTAGAGATAAATTGAAACCCTCTATCTGAAACAATGTTCATAGGGGCCACATGAAACTTAAATATGTTGGATAGGAAGAGTTCAGCAAGGTACCTGGCAGAGGGGAGGGTGGAAATGGGAATAAAATGAGACATTTTACTAAAATAATCCTCTACCACCCAAATGACTGCATTCCCTCTGGAGGGAGGCAAATCTACAATGAAATACATGGATATACAAGTCCATGGTTTTAAAGGAATGGGGAGTGACTGTAGCAGCCCCGACTGAGTTAAGTATCTGGAAGGTTTGGAACATTGGCAAACTGGGCATGAATCAATATATTTATGAACATCCTGTCTCAACGTTGGTCACCACAACATGTGAAACAGAAGGGAATAGGTTTTACTATGACCTGAATGTCCAGCCACCTTGGAATTGGGAGTCTCCAACAACACTGCCTTGTGCAGATTTTCTGGCACAAAAAGTTTACCAGAGGGCACATCAGATGGGGAATTATCCTGGGATTTAGACAAAGAACAAAACAGATCTGGACAAAGGGCTGCCACAGTTACAATAGGATCAGATACAGACCCCATTTGTGACTGGAGACATAACATCTAGAAAGGGCATCTGCTTTCATATGTTTTTCCCCAGGTCTGTATGTTATGACAAAATTGAAACAGGTAAAGAACAATATCCAACAGGCCTGTCTAGGGTTTAAGCACTTAACATATTCTATGTACAAAAGATTTTTATGATCAGTAAAGACAGTGACCACATGCTTAGCATATAGAAGATGTCTCCATTTCTGAAAAGCCCTTTTAATAGCCAGTAATTCCCTGTTACCAATGGCATAGTTCATCTCAGCAGGAAAAAACTTCTTAGAGAAGAATGAGCAAGGGTGAAGTTTATTGGTAACAGGGTGTTGGAGATAAAACTGCCCCAATCTCAGAGACATTCACCCCCACCACGAAAGGTAGAGAGGAGTCTGGATGCTGGAGCACTGGGGCTGAAATGAATGCTTTCTTTAACAGTTCAAAAGCCCTCACTGCCTCTTCAGGCCACATACTGGGGTCAGCCCCCTGTAATGAGGGCAGTGATAGGAGCCACTAACAGAAATCTTTAATGAATTGCCTAGAATAGTAGGCGAACCCTAAACACCTTTGAATGGCTTGCAAGGACAAGGGTTGAGCCCAATCCAAGATGGCCTGGACTTTGGCTGGCTCAATCTCTAACCCCTCTTTAGACAAAAATGTATGGAGGGAACCTCAAATACACATTTCTCAAGTTTGGCATAAAGCTGATTCTGCCTATGTAACACCTCTTGGACATGGGCACAATGATCAGCAAAACTAGGGGAGAATAACAGGATGTCATCAAGATACACTACAACATACCGACCCAGCAGATCACTGAAGATGTCATTTACAAATTCCTGGAAGACGGCGGGGGCATTACATAAGCCAAAAGGCATTACTAAATATTCATAATACCCATCTTCCACTCGTCCACTTCTCTAATTCAAATTAAATTATAGGCGCATCTAAGATCAAGCTTGGAAAAAATAGTAGCGCCTTTAACTCTATTGAAGAGTTCAAAGATCAAGGGAAGAGGATAGCGATTCTTGACCGTGATCTTGTTTAGACCCCTATAGTCTATACATGGCCTCGAACCCCCATCTTTCATCTCTACAAAAAAGAAACCGGCACCCACAGGAGACGAGGAGGGCCTTATGAACCCTCTTTCCAAGTTCTCCTTAATATACTCTTCCATGGCCTGTGACTCTGGAAAAGAGAGGCTATGTTCTAGCCTTAGGAGGAGTGCAACCCTGAATTAAATCAATAGCACGGTCATACAATCTGTGCGGTGTAGGGTTTCTACAGAATATGAGGAATAAACAGTTGCAGCTACTACATGGGAAGATTTAAAACACAAAAGTTTACAGAAAGGACCCCAATGCAGTAACTAGCCCATGACCAAATCAGTTTAAGGGTGGTGTCCACTTAACCAAGGAAGGCCAAGAATCACAGGGGTGTGACGGCAATGGATAATACAGTAGATAATCCCTTCTGAGTGATTCCCCACAAACATATCAAGCCCTTCAGACTGGGACAACACCAACCCAATAACCGACAGTGGCGGGACAAGAGGTTTAATAGGTATTCCCAGTCTAAGCGCAAAGCCAAAATCTCGAAAATTCCCAGCAGAGTATAAAAAGGCTAGACATTCTATGCAACTACTTTCCCAATTCAAGAAGACAGGAATAAAAACTTGAGAACAGGAATGTTGGGGGGTAGGGTCAGTATACCCCACACAGGACTCCCACAGACCTACTTTGATAATGTAATTTTCCTAGCATCCTAGGACAGTTTTTGCATAAATGTCCCCATTCTCCACAATATAGACATAGCCTGCCTATGACCCCTCTCCTCAGAAGACAGGTAGGACCCAACTGCATGGGCTCCTCAAGAGGGACTAGGAGCAGAGAATTAAGATTTAGGGGCCCGATTGGGAACAGTAATAGATGAGGTTTTTCGAGGTTTATTCCTCTTGGTGACTCTCCCTATGCCTCCTATCACCTCTTGCTCTGAAGGACTGCATTGGGGACACTCTGGTAAGGAGCTTGCGCTTCCTCAATAGCAAAAGGCTGCCACTCAAGTTATTTGACCTATCCTGGCTCTCCCCTTCAGGGAAAGCTCTTTATCAGGGAGAATGTAAAGTATTTGTTGGTGGTCGGCCGAAACTGCCCCTGGGGGTGTGGTGTGGAGGAGACCCAGGAGCATTTTCTACAGCATTGTCCCTTGGCAAAGAGGGTATACTTTCAGGTCTCCCGAGCTCTAAATGCTCTGCTCCTGCACAACCTGGGCAATGCTGAACTGGCCTATGGAGTGTCAGCCAGACAGCGCAGCCACGACCACGAGACGCTGTACCTGGTGATCACAGTATATAAGTACCATCTATGGCACGGGCGATTTCGTTATACTTTTGGTTCAGATGTGACTCCTGAGAACATTGTTAAATCCATCATGGGAGAGTTATGGTATATAAGATCTTTAGAGTCAGCTGGCTCCTAGGACACCGATTCATTATGGAGGGGCTTTACTCTGTAGCCTTTGGGCCATGGCAGTTTTCTTTCTATAAGGAGTCTCTTTTATTATTGCTGTCATATTTTTATTTCAAGAACATGATTTTTTTTTTTGTGGTGGGCTCTAGATATTTTGGATTGTGGAGGGGAATGGAAGCCAGATTGGACAGAGATAAGACTTTGAAACTGGCTATCCATTGGGTGTTGGAATTGGTGAAAGTGTGGGGAGGGGAGGCGGTCAATATGGACAAAGTGGTGGACTTTGATAGTTGGCTGTCCTCATATGAGTGGAATGAGGAGGGAGTCTTCTGGTGGTGGGTATGTTAAGTAGAATTATTTAACCTGTCATTTATTTTATGGTAATTTTAGAATTGTATTATGGTTTGTTTCTTTATTGTAAGCATTTATTTTAATAAAAAAATACCTATGTCTCCTATCAATCTGAGTAGCTAAATGCATAAGAAAGTCTAAGGAAGACAGGGCAGGACAGATGACAAGACTATCCTTGATAGCCGTGGCCAAACCTACCCTGAACTGACTTCTTAGTGCTGCTGGATAGTGTTCATACAATCTGTAGAGACATTGGACTATCTGATCCTGCTGACTGCTTCAATGATGGCAGAGGAAGTGGCTGCTCCTACAGCGTCCATGTCTGGCCCAACATATTGTTACAATTGGGGTCCCAAACCCAGAACTAACTCCAAGGTCCACTCTTGCGCTTATAACAACCACCTATGGGAGGGGCCCTCTACTACTGGGGTGCTGTCAGGTCTGGAATATAGAACAAGATTCGTGATCGGGTAACAGGCCAGGTCAATACCAATCAGGAAAAGTGGTACAGATTCAGGAGATGAGAAAATAGTCGAGGTCACAGGCTGAGTGAAACACACCAGTTTTGAGGTACAAAGCGGGATCTGTAAGGATAGTCAAGGGTCAGGACAGGCAGCAGACAGTACAGGCTAGATCAAACACAGTTTTAAACAACAAGAATCACACCCAGGAACTAGAAAAATAGACCTACATTGGTCAATGGTACAACAGATACCGGCTCTTTAAATATTTGAATTTAGAGCCAATGCGTGATGTCACCCGGCGCCTGCAACAAACCCAGAATTGCAAGTGCACCCTCGTCATTCTGTGCCAGCGTGCAAAGAAGAAATACATGATGGGCGTCCCCATCACGCTAAACTAGACCACTAGTACTCACAGGAACATTTAGCATTTTTTTTTAAAGAAATGTCACTTGTCCATCTTGTAGCACATTTTAATTTTAAAAGAAATTAAAATTCTGTATAAACCTTATCTGACGTAATATTTCTTTTCCAAAGCCCTTTTTATTATAAGCAGCATGCAAAACAAGCTCTCTGGAAAGAGTAACTAGAGCCTCGTAAATCATAGGGATGATTAAAGACATTTGCATTCATCTCTTTCTGCCTTCCAAAGCAATTTGAAAAAGAAGGATTAGGTTACTGTAATAGTAAATATGTGTTCCAGGATAATGAAGAACAATTGTTTTATGGCTTCTTACAATTAACATTGAAATTTATATATGGAGTTTCCAGAAAAATGGAGATTAAAAAAACAACCTTCAATCCAATTTTTAAAATGCAAGCTGGTTGTGTTAGCTTGACAATCCAGGGAACAGCAACAGCAGTCCAACACAAATTAAAAAATATATATATATTTGATTTTGGAGAGACGCAGAAAGGAGATAAAAAGTGAAGTGGGAGAAAGGTAGGACAATGTGCAAATAGTTGGTAATTTGTAATTCATCTCTTGCAGTTAATTTAGTTTTTATTAGTTTTATGGATAGTGGTTAATATATTTTAATAAAGTAAATTTTTCAGTTCAGATAGAAGGTTTACTCGGATTTATATATGATTTTGCTACAGTATGTGTTCTTTATTTTAATTTTATTTTGTTTTGTTTTTGTTTTGTTTTTTAAATTTCTAATTTGTTGACAGCCCCAAAATAATCTGAGATGGCATCTACATTTTATCTACTGAAATATTATCTCTGTTTTGTATTAAATTCATAATTATGGGTGGTTTAGATGGTTCTTTACTGCAAATCATATTCCCACTCAGAGTCTTCATCTAGAAAAGTGATCCCCATCCAGTGGCTAATGAGCAACATGTTGCTCTGCTTGAACTCTGCCTGTACCAACACCGGCCTGACTAAGTTTTTCGTCTATTCCCTGAACTGTTGCCTTTCAAAACCTCGGTAATGAATATGCCCCTTTGCCTGTCCAGAACTCTTGCTTGGCTCCTCTCTTATTAAGACCTGGTGGCATCCGATTAGCTGAGGGCTCCTCCCGAGGCCAAAGGTGGCTGCAGAGCCATGACCAGGGAGCTTAGCACTTGTCCTGGATTTAGGGAGCCGATTGTGACATCCACATAGGGGCTACCAAATCACCAGTAACCCTTAATAATAATCTTTTTTCATACTTGTGTTATTCCCCAACTCTATTTACAATTGAATGTGGCTCATGGGTAAAAAAGTTTGGAGGACCCCTGATCTAGAGGCTCTTTGTGATGGTGATGTAAGTTAATGAGAAAGTTTGTGGTGCACAGCCTTTGGGGGGATTGCTGGGTCTCTCATCCTCCTCATCATATAAAAAAACACAGGTAAGGCAGCACTCACTTAATCAAAAATTGTGTATTAAATATAAAACATCAGGCTACATTTTGGGCATGCATCGTGCCCTTTATCAAGCCAAAGTTACACATAGTTTACAGGTATGCAAGGTCAGGTGGTTTTAAAGAGAGATTATCAGGAAGTGACATCAGAGTTGAATACACAATTATAACCCCTACAGGTCAAAGTTTACATTATGTTTCATACATATTGCCCTTGACCTTCAAGTGCCTATTTTAATCTACCATATCCAACATAAGTTGCAAGCACATTATATATTGATAGGCTCAGTTCCAATTGTATCTAATAGCATCAATTTTTTTGTAACACACTCATAAAAAGAGATATAGATCATAATCTCTATTTAATCCTTTTTAATCCGACAATTGGGATGGGAGGAAGGCATGAACAACCCTACCACTCAAAATATTACTAGACAGCTCTAGAGAAGCTCTTAATGGTTTATCACAGAGGACAGAGATCACTATAAAGCCCTCCGATAGGGGGGGTGCTATAGTGATAATGGACACAGAATGCTACATTGCTGAGATAGTAACACAATTGGTGGATGGGGAGGTGTATCGAAAATTGGGTGGTAGTCCGTTGCCCAATATATGCAAAAGGATCACGAGATTACTAGAGATTTACAATTGAATGTGGCTCATGGGTAAAAAAGTATAAAAAATGAGTATATTTTTAAAAATTAGTATATTACAAAAAAATTGATGCTGTTAGATACAATTGGAACTGAGCCTATCAATATATAATGTTCTTGCAACCTATGTTGGATATGGTAGATTAAAATAGGCACATGAAGGACAAGGGCAATATGTATGAAACATAATGTAAACTTTGACCTGTAGGGGTTACAATTGTGTATTCAACTCTGACGTCACTTCCTGATAATCTCTCTTTAAAATCACCTGACCTTGCACACCTGTAAACTATGTGTAACTTTGGCTTGATAAAGGGCACGATGGGGCCTGAAACGTAGCCTGATATTTTATATTTAATACACGATTTTTGATTAAGTGAGTGCTGCTTTACCTGTATTATATATAATCTCCTAGATGATACCTCTTTAATTTACTGGTTCAAACTGCTACAGAGTCCAAGATTCAAGTACTAAGCACAGCTCTGTGATGTACTAAAGAGTATGGTGACAGTAAGAGAAAACAACAAACAAGTATAAATACATCCAAGGATATTGCAGGGTTCTCTATATTTCTCTAGCAATTCCCAGTACACAGTTATCTTCATTCTTAGCAAAGATAAGGGGAATTTAAGAACCTTTAACAAAAGATTTCTTAATGATACAGTAATGAGAATTGTGGAATTTTTGCATGTAAGATCTATGCAAGATTTATGCTTGTGATAAATACAAATAAGGTCCATATTAGGATTGGATTGAGAGACTCTTGCCTTCAAACCTAACTTAGTAAGTTAGTTTTCAGATGTCATGAAAGATATAAGGAAAATTACTAGACATACATGACTTCAATAAATAAGGTGTCATATACTGTGGTTATATACACAATTCATTCAGTGCCCATAAAACAGCAAACAGAAAAAATAAACCCAGATCAGATGCATACTGTTAATAAAACCGGAAATACAATGCAATTGTTTTCGATGTACAGATGCAGCCACTTTGGTTTGTCTGTTTGACACAGAATAACTAAACACAGATATCCCATTTATCTCATTAACACAGAAAAACTGTGTCCACAAACATCCCATCTAATTAAAGGCATTCACCATTGTGTATACCACACCTCTTTAATTTTTACTGGTTCAAACTGTACAGAGCCAAGATTCAAAGTACTATGCAAACTGTGATGTACTAAAGAGGTAAGTGACAGTAAGAGAAGCTTGCAGTGGTTCTCTATATTTCTCTAGCAATTCCCAGTACACAGCTTAGCAAGATAAGGGGTAAGAATGATTTCTTAATGATACAGTAGATGAGATTGTAGAATTTTTGCATGTAATCTATGCATTTATGCTTTGATAAGTAGTCCATAAGGATTGGACTATGAGAGACTCTTGCCTTCAAACCCTAACTTTCAGATGTCCAATTACTGAGACATACATGACTTTCGGACTGTGGATTAAGTTAACAGAGAAAAATCCAGACAGATGCACTTAAAACCGAAATATCAATGTGCAATTGTTTCGATGTACAGATCACTTGGTTTGTCTGTTGACAGCAGAATATAACAACAGTCTTTAACACAGAAAACTTTTGTCACAACATCCCAATCTAATTGCATTCACCATTGTGAACAATGGTGCTTTGGTATGCTAAAAAAGGTTAAATGCATTTAATGAGTTAAAAGATGACTAGATAACCAGTTTCTTCAATTAACCATGAGTCATGACGCATTTAACTCACAAATCCAAGTGGCTTCATCTGTATGATATAGACACAGCAATAAGGGCAGTCTATAAAACAGAGTCCATGCCATAGATAACACAGCAATAATTTTCAGTGTTCTCTATATCAATATAAACAATCACTATTAAAGCTGAGAGAAAATGCAGGAAAGAGGATTCAGACAGAAACATTGGCACTTTGGAATTGGAACTTAACATAATTATGAGGGTTAAAGGGGGAAGTCACTTGTGTGAAAGTTCTGCATAATTTGTAAAAGCCTATTATTTAATATACATTAATAAACATCTATTTGAAATATTTTATTTGACTTTCACATTAAACAAATAGAATCAATAGACAGCAAATATTATGCAGAAGAAGAGAGAACGGTACAGTCGACTAAATAGTATGTTATTGTCAAAAAGTATACCATATTAGAAAATTAACAAGAGCTAACAAAAATTAACTAACTAACTAAGTCAGTGGATGCAAATATAATAAAACAAAGAAAGAAAGAAAAAGCCCATTAATAATCTGGAATGTCGGATAGATCTTTTACAGTTGAAGAAACCGCCTAATATGATCACCAGTTTTAGAGTTGCATATTTCAAAATAAGGAGACCAAATCTGCCTAAAAAAATCTTTAGAATCACTTCCTTGAGATTTAATAATTAAGGCTTCTTGCCAGCAAAGCTGATTCATATAAGAAATGGTGTCCAATAATGAGGGGGGTTCCTAATAAACATCTAAATACACTGAAGGTAACCTTAACAAGATGAAAAAATGATTTTCTGCTCTAACAGACAAGTCATTTCTGATCCTTTCATGGAGAAAAATGGTCAGACAGTGTAGTCAAAACAAAGCCTCCAATGTTGTATGTATAACTTTATTTATAAAGCGCTGTTAAGGAGCCGCAGTACAGTGCATAAAAGTACAACATATATATATATATATATATATATAGTATATAATATATATATATATATTATATATATATATATATATATATATATATATATATATATATACACACACACAGGGAAATCAATTCACAAATATATACCGAATCATATCAGGACAAGGAGCTTAAGTGCTATGTGGTAAGAGATGTAGTGGGAAGGAGGTCCCTGCCCCGTAGAGCTTACAATCTAAGTGGATGGGAGGCACAAATGGGAGATGAAAAAGTGCTCAAGGTCAAGCATAAGCAGTAGGCACAGAACTAGGCTAATGTTTTAGTGCTCCAAAAGGTAGGCTTTTAGATTTTTCTTGATGAGATTAACAGAGGATTCGTTACGGAGGAATTCAAGGATGGAGTTCCAGAGGTAAGAAGCAGCAAGATAGAAGGGCTTGAGACGAGAGGTGGCAGTGGATGTGGATGGTGTGAAGAGAAGGTGGCTCTGAGAAGATAGGAGAAGACAACCAGGAACGTATAGCGAGAAGAAATACAGTGAGGAGCAGAGGAGTGAAGGGCTTTGAATGTTAGTAGAAGGGTTTTATATGTTATCTAGTGATGGGCGAATGTATTTGCCAGGCACGAACAATTCCCGCGATTCGCCACAGGCGAATAAATTCTCAAAACGGCCTTTGAAAATTCGCCAGCGAAAATTTGCCGGCGTCCAAAAAATGACACAAAAATCTTGTGAATTTTTTGCTGTTTCGCAAATTTTGCGGCGAAACGCCCCAAATTCGCCCATCACTAATGTTATCCTTTGCTTAACAGGCAACCACACTAAGGGGCACATTTACTTAGCTCGAGTTAAGGATTAGAATGAAAAATACTTTGAATTTCTAAGTTTTTTTTTTGCTACTTCGACCATCGAATTGGCTACTTCGACATTCGACTACGACTTCGAATCGAACGATTCAAACTAAAAATCATTTGACTATTCGACCATTCAATAGTCGAAGTACTGTCTCTTTAAAAAAAAAAACTTTGACTACTTACTTTGCCACCTAAAACCTACCGAGCACCAATGTTAGCCTATGGGGACCTTCCCCATAAGCTTTCCTAGCAATTTCTGATCGAAGCAAAATTGTTTGATCGATGGATTAAAATCCTTTGAATCGTTCGAACGATTTTTCCTTCGATCGTTCGATCGAACTAAATGCAGTAAATCCTTCGACTTCTATATTCGAAGTCGAAGGATTTTACTTTGATGGTCGAATATCAAGGATTAATTAACCCTCGATATTCAACCCATAGTAAATGTGCCCCTAAGAATTATAGTTGGGCTTCAGCAGGTTCCCTTTTAGGAGAGAGCAGAAGGATCCTGGTAGAGTTTAAGATTGATTGGAGGGGATAGAGATGGGAGTCAGTAAGATCGGTTAGGATGAAATTGCAAGCTTTCGGAGCACACAGGCCTTTTTGCATGGTTACTTATTCAGTTAGTCAATAAAACTTTAAATTTTCTGCAACTTTTGCCAGTAATCTTTCTGTGGACCCTGAAGGGTTGAAGGCAAGTTTTGTACAACGCAAATTCACCGCGAATTCGTGCCTGGCAAATAAATTCGCCCATCACTACCACTGATATCTCTCAGACTATTGCAAGTGCAATCTCAAACGCACTTAGAGAATTTCAGAGAGATTTTACAGATCTTGGGGAGAGAACAGATAAATTGGAGGTTTATACTGACTATATAGCCCAAAAGCTCTCACATTTAGAGGAGGAAAACGGTATGATGAAAGAGGAGTTGGCCACTCTAAGGGATACCTGTGAAGGTCTGGAAAACAGATCCAGGAGGCAAAATTTGTGGTTTAGGGGAATTCCAGAGGACATTGGGGCACCGGAAATTCACGATTACCTACATGATCTGTTTCACACCATGTGCCCTGATACTCCAGTGCAGCTATGGACATTGGATAGAGCCCATCGCTCTCTGGCCCCTAGGCCGCCAACATCCAAGCCTCCTCATGACATTATAGTGCGCTTCCACTATTACAAGGGCAAGGAAGCGATATCATTAGCTTCCCGCAATTCTACTTCGGTGGAATTCCGCAGCCATAAGATACAAATCTTTTCCCCAGTCACACTGTCTAAAAGACGCAATCTCAGGCCCATCACTCAACAACTGCGGGACCACAAGATCCCATATCGCTGGGGATTCCCCTTTAAGCTGGTGGCTACCCATCAAGGTCAAACATACATATTACAAAACCTGGACAACACCGCTAAATTCCTAGCTGCCTTAGGTATAAAGCCGACGGGAGCAAGGTCACCGACCCATCCAGCTCAACCTGGAAAGGTGCTTAGCCCTAATTGGTCTACAGTTCCTAACCCATCTAAGGAACCCCGGTTATCTTTAACCCCTTCACCGCCTGAGATAACTTGATCCCCATAATGATTTCAAACAACGTGATACTACTATTTTTCCCTCTTAAACTGTGATGATAAGAGGAAGGCTGCTCTACGGAATGCAGTGGCCTCTCCAACAACCTCCCTCCTCACCAGGAGTTTATTTATTCCACAAGGCTCACACTCTGAGCCCCTATAGACAGTTATTTGTTAGTCTTTTTTCTATTTTTCCTTTTTATTACTTTTTTTCATGTTGCTGCGCCTTTCACATACCCATGCTTAACTAAGGACATACTTTTGGACGTACAATGCCCACCATCAAGTCAAAACCCACCAAGAATACTGGATAGTTACCTCTCCATAGCTACAGACATCAAAACATCAACAGATTTGGCATGGCCATCACCCTGGTACACACTCCCACTTCAATGCTTACCTCCTAAACCGGACAAATGTTAAGAATCATATCCTTAAATGCCAAGGGCCTCAATAGTATAACCAAATGCTACTTAGCGTTGAAGGAGATTAAAAATCTCGGTGGTGATATCGCATTCATACAGGAGACGCACCTACAAGATACTATGCTTCTTATACTAAAAAGAAGTCTGGAGTGGCTATAATAATACACAAAGACTGTCCTTTAATGGTCGAAAATATACATCGAGATCCTTCAGGGCATTATTTGATACTCCAGGGGATATATCTAGGGCTATCTCTGGTCTTAATTAATATATATGCACCCAATAGGAACCAGGTATCATTTCTACAAAAAGTCCTCAACAAATTTCTCACACAAACCGATATCTACACTATTGTTGGGGCGACTTCAACCTCTCTTACTCGCAACAAATGGATAGGTCATCTCCATCAACTGATCTAACCTCCCATTCTCATTCACAAGAACTACGTAGATTGCTCAGACGCTCATTACTATTTGATGCATGGTGAATCAACCATCCCACCGAACGCCAATACACTTTTTATTCAAATCCCCATAAAATTCATACTCGTATTGACTATTTTTTTGTTTCCCACCCATGCTGGAATTTGGAATTCTCCACGGAAATTTTCCCAATATCCTGGTCGGATCATTCCCCAATAAGTCTCTCTATAACACTGAGTGCAACTCCTCCAAGAGAAGCACACTGGAGGCTCAACGAAACCTTGCTACATGACACTGAGGTTCGCCAAAATATCGAAACAGCATTAAGGGACTACTTCCAACTAAACGAAACTACAACCCCCTCCAAAACTGTCCTGTGGGAAGCTCACAAAGCAACCATTAGGGGACATATAATCTCCTTAACTGCACACAAAAAAAGGCAATGTAAGCGAGCCCATCTTCAAATCCAATCCCAACTAAGACACCTGGAAATTCTCTATAACCAACAAAAGACGGACTCTCTGCTGACAAAAATTTTAAATCTGCGAAAACAACTATATGCCCTTAAGCATAAAGACACTGAAAAAGCAATTCTGTGGACTAAACAGAAATACTACCAATGGGGAGATAAGCAGCACACCCTACTGGCCAAGAAACTCAAAGACTCCAAGAGTCCAAGATTACATCAATTAAATCCCATTCAGGGCATCTCACTTATTAACCTGACCAAATAGGAGATGCCTTCCACGCCTACTATGCTGATCTATATAACCTCAACCTACAGATGCCGAATCCTGCACCAGATACACGAGATCCCCTCACAGAATTTTTCAACTTAGCAGACCTACCTAAACTCACAGAAGACGACTTAAAAGTTCTTAATGTAGATATTTCTCCTGAAGAGATAGCGCTTACCCTCAAATCAATGCCACCTGGCACCTGGGCCTGATGGATTTCCATACTCTTACTATAAGTCATTCCTCCACATTTTTATGCCATATCTAGTCCGCCTCTTCAACCAATATTTATCAGGCACTCCTATACCTACAACAAATCTTACTTCATACATGTCTCTTATCCCAAAAGATGGAAAAGAACCAACAAGCTGTTCCAACTAAAGACCGATTGCGCTTTTAAATTCAGACCTGAAACTATTCTCCAAAATTCTTGCAAATCGTCCGGCACCAATGCTACACAGATTAGTTGATTCTGATCAAGTAGGTTTTATCCACGGTCGACAAGCTGGCGACAACACAAGGAGAGCAATAGACCTTTTGGAAATAATAGACAGAGACAAAATCCCAGCAGTCCTATTAAGTTTAGATGCTGAAAAGGTATTCGACCGCCTCAGTTGGCCATACCTGTTTCAACTATTGACACATATCAACTTATCCGGACCCTATATGATGGCACTCAAAAGCCTATACAGCAACCCATCCACCTACTTAAAAATACCAGGTCAAGCTCGAAAACCAATATGGATTACAAATGGCACCAGACAAGGCTGCCCCCTTTCTCCGTTACTATACTCCTTGAGCATAGAACCCTTAGCTGCTGCCATTCGGAACTCACCTGATATCAAGGGCATCAATGTATCCACTAAATCCTTCAAAATCGCATTGTTTGCAGATTATGTGCTTCTGTCACTCAGTAACCCTTTGATCTCACTTCCATCTCTACAGAAACTCTTAACCCAATATTCTTTGATATCATTATATAAATTAAACGTGTCAAAAACAGAGGCAATGATATTGAATATCGATCCAAACCAAATTTAAATATAACTGGAAAAGGGACAGTGTAACTTACCTCGGCATTCATCTCACTCCATTATACAAATCTCTCTATTCTGCAAACTACTCTCCTCTAATCCATAAGGTCAAACTACTATTGCAGAAATGGTCGGAGGCTCCCATATCCTGGTTTGGATGGATCTCAGCAGTCAAGATGAGCTTCCTTCCAAAATTCCTCTACCTATTTGAGACCCTGCCAATTAAAATACCGAACAAGACCCTTAGAGATCTCCAGATGACCCTCCATAAATTTATTTGGGCCAGAAAAAGACACAGAATTTCCAAATCTGTCCTTACAACATCAACGGACAATGGTGGCTTGGGTGTACCCTCACTTCAAACCTATTATGATGCAGCCCAACTATGTCAACTTCTGGCTTGGTCGCATTGGGTCCCACCAAACAAATGGGGTCAAATTGAAAATACGTACTCCACAGATGGACATTAGGGATGTAGCGAACCGCCGCCGATGTGTTCGCGAACGCCGTTCGCGAACACCGGCAAAATTTGCGAACTGTTCGCGAACTGTTCGCGAACTTCGATCATCCGAAAATCGTTCGATTCGAACGATCGAAGGATTTTAATCGTTCGATCGAACGATTTTCGTTCGAATCGAACGAAAATCGTTCGATTTTAGCGATCGAATGGTCGAATGGGCGACCGATTTTGACGCGAACGCCTATTGGCGAACGTCGCGCGACGTTCGCGAACTTGCGGCGGACGCGAACAGTCGAAGTTCGCGCGAACTAGTTCGCCGGCGAACAGTTCGCTACATCCCTAATGGACATCTCAACTCGAGAATTTGGAGCGACATAAAACTAGCGAATTTACCACTGTCACTACTGAGCTCAACCTTACTCACACTGAAAATTTGGAACAAGCTAAAAAGTAAACATAATTTGGCATCTTTATACTCCTTAAATACAATATATCTGAATCACCCAAGCTTCCCACCAGGACTTAATACCCATTTCTGCAATAAGTGGCTCATGACAAATCTCCACACTGTTAAGGACTTACTACATGCAACATCATGCACCATGCTACCTTATATGGCAATAACCGAAAGGGCACCAGATGCACACATCAGAATGTTTGAATACTTCCAACTGAGGCACTTCATTCAAGCTTATGCCAAACATAGGCTACATACACCCCCAACATCATTCGAAAACATAGCATTACAAGGTTTACCTCAAAAAGGATTAATATCTCGACTCTACCGACTTTTAAATGATCAAGCCGAAGATTCCCTTCCACAGCACTCCTATATAGTCAAATCGATGATCGAAGTGTTGCATGTGAATTAAGTGTTAAGCAGCGTTAAAAACCTTAAGGCGTTTAAAACTGAAAAGGTGTTGGTGAGGAATTACATTTGGGAGACTGTAAGTACCCAGTGTAAATATGAGTGGGTTTGCTGGTATTACTCAGTGTGTGTCTTGTCACATGTATGTGGTGTTGGAGCAGCAGTTCCATGCAGTATTTACATGTGAGAGATGTCGGTGGGTTTTCATCTTGGAATCTGAGCTGCAGACTCTAAGGGGTGAACTTGCAGCACTGAGAGCATCGGCAAACGAGGGGGAGGAAAGGAGGCTCGCAGAGCAACCACTGGCAGGGGCTAGTGGAGTGGGGGGAGGAGAAGGGGCAGTGGAGGCTAATGAGGGAGGAAGGTTTGTGACAGTCAAGAGGGGAAGTAGGGGACAGAAGAGTAGGGGGGCTGGTCCACAGTTTGTCCAAAACAGCAAATTCGCCGTTTTGGCTGAAGATGCAGGGGAGGAAAACTCCGAACTGGCGTGTATGGAGCAGGCTGACTCTCGGAGCACCCCGGGAGGCAGTGGCTCTAATACGGGTGGTGGGGGGAGTGCAAGGAAGGAAAGGCAGGTTCTAGTTATAGGGGATTCAATTATTAGAAAGGTGGATAGGGTAATCTGTCGCAAGGCCCCTACATGCCGAACAGTCTGCTGCTTGCCTGGTGCTAGGGTTCGGCATGTGGTGGAACGAGTTGACAGATTATTGGGAGGGGCTGGGGAAGACCCAGCTGTCTTGGTACACATAGGTACCAATGACAAAGTTAGAGGAGGTGGTGAAGTCCTCAAAAATTATTTTAAAAAACTAGGTTCAAAGCTGAGGGCGAGGACTTCCAAGGTAATTTTCTCAGAGATATTACCTGAGCCACGAGCAACGCTAAGGAGACAGCGGGAGCGTAGGGAGATTAATGCGTGGCTAAAAGATTGGTGTAGGGAGGAGGGTTTTGGGTTTTTGGAGAACTGGGCTGATTTTTCAGTCGGCTACAGGCTCTTTGCTAGGGATGGGCTGCACCTCAATGATGATGGGGCAGCTGTTTTGGGAGAGAAGATGGCTAGAGGGTTGGAGGAGATTTTAAACTAGGTGTGGGGGGGGGAGGGTTCTGTAAAAGATTCAGTGGTAGACAGGTTAGATGAGATAGTGGGCAAAGAAAGGGAAAATGGGGGAGGAGATTTGGCTAGGGATACTGTTAAGGATAGGGAGGACCACATGTCATATGTTCAATATGGTGCCAGTATTAAATGTATGTTTACAAATGCAAGAAGTCTGACTGGTAAAATGGGAGAACTGGAGCTGCTGGTGATGGAAGGAAAATATGATGTGATTGGTGTGGCCGAAACATGGCTGAATGAGTCGCATGACTGGGCAGTAAATATCAGTGGCTATACTTTGTTTCGGAGGGACAGAGGCAATAGAAAAGGAGGAGGGGTATGTCTGTATGTTAGGCAGGATTTAAAAGCTCATATAAAGGAGGAGGTTGTGTTAGAAAATGAGGGGCCAGAAGTCGTATGGGTGGAGTTCTTCACCAATTGTAAAGAATCCAGCAAATTAATTGTAGGAGTATGCTATAGACCCCCCAATGTAAGTGAGGAGGAAGAGACAAAGCTCCTAATGCAAATAGAAAAGGCTGCTAGTTTAGGTAAAGTAATGATAATGGGGGATTTTAATTACCCAGATATTGACTGGAGCAACGGTACTGCTAGATCAGTTAATGGGAACAAGTTTATAAACTTATTGCACGACAATTTTTTAGCACAGGTTGTTGAGGAGCCTACCAGAAAAAATGCTATTCTTGATTTAGTGATCTCAAATGACCCAGAACTTATAGCAAATGTGCAAGTCATTGAACCCCTGGGTAATAGTGACCATATTGTTATACCTTTTAATGTCTGGTGCAAAAAACAAAAATATACTGGGGCAACAAAAACCATGAATTTTGCCAAAGCTAATTTTAGTGCCTTGAGGGCTGCCCTACAGAGCATTGATTGGGGCATTAGGTTTTCAGCTAAAAACACAGAGCAGAAATGGTTGTCCTTTAAAATGATATTAAATCATTACTGTTCTCAATTTATTCCCTTAAGGACTAAAACGTAGAAGCTCTAAGAATCATCCTGTGTGGCTTAATACAGAGGTAAAGATGTTAATGGGAAAGAAGAGAAAGGCATTTAAAAACTACAAATCTGTAGGGACAGAAGCTGCATTTAATGAATATAAACACTGTAATAAATGTTGTAAATCAGCAATCCGGAAGACTAAGAAAAGAAATGAAGAGTTAATTGCGGTGGAGGTGAAAACTAACCCTAAAAAGTTTTTTAAATATATTAATAGTAAAAAGATGCAGGTTGAGAGTGTTGCTCCATTAAATAATGGTACCAGTATGGTTGTAACAGATACAGATAAGGCAAATGTGTTAAATCAGTTCTTTTCTTCAGTGTATACAATAGAGGAGTCTGGGTTCACAGGCTCACTTAATAACTGCACGAATGGTTCAGCTCAATCTAGTCAGTGGCTGACTCAGGATATGATTCAAAAAGCTTTAATACAAATTAATGTAAACAAGGCTCCAGGGCCTGATGGCATACACCCCCGGGTTCTAAGAGAGCTTAGTTCAGTTTTAGACCAGCCCTTATTTCTGATTTTCTCAGATTCACTGTCATCTGGTATGGTGCCTATGGATTGGAGAAAAGCTGATGTTATTCCAATATTTAAAAAGGGATTACGATCTCAGCCTGGCAATTATAGGCCAGTAAGCTTGACATCTGTGGTGGGCAAATTATTTGAAGGCTTGTTAAGGGATCACATTCAAAATTTTGTCCTAATGAATGGCATTATGAGCAACAATCAGCATGGCTTTATGAAGGATAGGTCATGTCAGACGAATTTGATTGCATTTTATGATGTGGTAAGTAAGATTCTGGATAGTGGGGGGGCAGTAGATGTGATCTATTTGGATTTTGCCAAAGCGTTTGATACTGTGCCCCATAAACGACTGCTTTCTAAACTAAGGTCTTTTGGGCTTAATGAAGTCGTTTGCACATGGATAGGAAACTGGCTACAGGATCGGGTACAGAGGGTGGTTGTTAATGGGACATTCTCTACTTGGAGTAAGGTTCTTAGTGGGGTCCCCCAGGGCTCAGTATTGGGTCCACTTTTATTTAACTTGTTCATTAATGACTTAGGGGAGGGTGTTGTAAGTAATGTATCAGTGTTTGCAGATGACACAAAATTATCCAGCCCAATTAATTCCATCCAGGATGTGGCATCCTTGCAACAGGATCTTGACAAACTGGCAATCTGGGCAGCTAAGTGGCAAATGAGATTCAATGTTGATACATGTAAAGTCATGCACCTGGGATGTAAAAATATCCAAGCCACTTATACCCTTAATGGGACTGCACTAGGCAAATCCATTATGGAAAAGGACCTTGGAGTCCTTGTAGATGATAAACTTGGCTGTAACAAGCAATGCCAGTCAGCAGCATCAAGGGCAAATAAGGTCTTGAGCTGTATTAAAAGGGGCATAGAGTCACGGGAGGAGGGGGTCATTCTTCCACTGTATAGAGCACTTGTAAGGCCCCATCTAGAATATGCCGTACAGTTTTGGTCTCCATCACTCAAACAGAACATTATTGTATTAGAGAGGGTACAGAGAAGGGCAACTAAGCTGGTAAAAGGTATTTAAAATCTTAGCTATGAGGAAAGACTGGCCAAATTGGTGATGTTCACGCTGGAGAAGAGGCGCTTAAGGGGTGATATGATGATTATGTATAAATATATAAGGGGATCATATAACAATCTCTCTAATGCTTTATTTACCAGTAGGTCTTTCCAGCTGACACGAGGTCACCCATTCCGATTAGAAGAAAAGAGGTTCCGCCTAAATATTCGGAAGGGGTTTTTTACAGTGAGAGCTGTGAAGATGTGGAATTCTCTCCCTGAATCAGTTGTACAGGCTGATACATTAGATAGCTTTAAGAAGGGGTTGGATGGCTTTTTAGCAAGTAAGGGAATACAGGGTTATGGGAAATAGCTCATAGTCCAAGTTGATCCAGGGACTAGTCCGATTGCCATTTTGGAGTCAGGAAGGAATTTTTCCCCCTCTAAGGCAAATTGGAGAGGCTTCAGATGGGTTTTTTGCCTTCCTCTGGATCAACTGGCAGATAGGTAGTTAATAAACAAAAAAAAAAGGTTGAACTCGATGGACATGTGTCTTTTTTTCAACCTTACTTACTATGTTACTATGTTACTATGTAAATGGAACAACATAACTCAGCAAACACTGACCAATGACGATTGGTATCAGATCTGGAGAAACGCCAAAAAAATGGTAACCTGCACCAAACAAAGGGAGCATATATACAAAATTATGATGTTCTGGTACCATACACCAGACAAACTAAACAAGCTTTTCCCGAATCCACCTTCAAATTGCTGGAGAGGTTGTGGACATAGAGGGACTCTGGAACACATATTTTGGGACTGCAATATAATTTAACCGTTTTGGGATAATTTATCCTTATTATTAAATAAAGTAATGCCATTTCCGATCCCAAAAGACATCACAACGTTTCCATTAGGGAAACCAATCCCACACCTACCCCGGCAATCACAAAAATTGGCTAACCATATCCTCACTGCGGCTAGATTGACAATTGCCAGGAATTGGAAATCAGCTATATCCCCTACCATCACTGAGAGAACCAATGCAAACAGGGAATTTGAACTTAGAATTGCATGGATACAAAATCAAGTCCAACAACATCTAGACACTTGGGACATCTGGGAAATTCGTGGACTGACGGATATTCACCCTTCATTGGCCTCAACCCCGGCTATCACTTGTTGACTCTGCAACCTCCATAGTGATGTCCTTTTAGAACCTGTGTTTTGCTATAATTTTGTCCTTACCTCTCACGTATTTAATTCAAAACTGGGCGCATACCTGTTCTATCTTTCTTTCCCCTTTCTCCCCCCTTTTTCTTTCCCTCTTATTTCTTCTCCCCCCTTCCCTACTCTACCTTTTTCACGTTTCCTCTCTTTGTCTTTGAATCTGGATAAAAATTAGAGCCTCCTCAGCTGTACACACAGTTAATCTGTTTTGTGATATTATTGACTATCCTTCGATAATTACATGACATATGCTTATCCTTAACAATGTTGATGATCAGTGCATTCTACATGTAAGACTGTATCTTTTTTTTCTACTCTCTCTCTAATAAAATTATAAGTTACAAAAAAAAAAAAACAGTGACGTGGAGAAAAGGCCTTTGCAGCACCTGCATGTATAGCAGTAATGAATCATTTGGTAAAGGCTGTATTTTTCTTGCCAAGCGATATCTTTAGGTAGGGGTGCTCCACTGCATTTTCCCAAATTCACTTTATGACTACAATTTTTATAAATATAAACACTGCAAGGATATGTGCTGATCAGTACCCAATGAATACAGTAACACAACGTTTGATGCAGTACCTAATTTTCTTAATCACAGCTCTTTTGCACTTTTCTGTCAGTGTGCTCTAAGGGCTGTGTTCTAAGGGCTGTTGATACAATGCAGTATTAATCTGCAAGCCCAATACTGTCAATAGAAATTTACAGGGAACATGTTATGTAAAAAACAAGAATGTGCTAGTGCATTAAACTCTTTTAGAAAAAGGAATTTGCTTTAAAAAGTTGTGTTTCCGGTTACTTCTGCAAATTAACAGGAAAAAGCTTACTAGTCCTACCCATATATTCCACTTTCTGACCAGTGAATTGTGCAGGGGAAGACGGCAGCACTCTGCACTGTAGGATAGGAACCAATCAGCTGAATCAGGGAACTGAAGCCTGTCTTTGCTTGTGAGACTACAGGGTTGTGATTGGCTATCCCCCTCCTACTGTGCTTCTGGCAAGGACCGTTAGGACATGCACATTCCTCATTTGAAAGAGGGACAGGGATCAGAGAACATCTATGGGGAGCTCCAATAAAAGGGGATATTTTTAAGACATTGTTAATTTACAGCCAAAATTAAAACCAACATCATATAGGATACATTACTGCCTACACAATTAGTTTATTTTTAGCCTATATGTCTCCTTTAATACAAGTAAGACTGAGTTGAGCACAATATACAGTTTCTTACACAAACTGAGGATTATTTTTTGTGTGATCACCAATCCTGAACACCATTTCATTCACTTGTTTATATAAAGTAACATCTCTAAGAATGAATACAATGTTTTTACAAAGATTTCCTTGTACAAAGCATGCTGTCTGCCACAGTCTGTGTTCTCCCCATGCATAATAGACTGTAAATACATTTATATTACTTTATACCTGTTCTAAAAGAATAAAATCTTTGAATCTGTTGCTTGGAATAATAATAAGTAACGTTTTAATTCAGTTTTGACTGGATTGTCCTCATACTACCTAAAGTTATATCTAAAGCTGTGTTAATCCATAATGTTTTTTTGTTATTGTTGAGGTAATTTGGGGTGCTTTTCTCCATGACTCCACTATTGTATTACGCTAGAAGTAAAGATCAAAATGTTTTTTTGGAAACATTTTTGATCACTCTAGGATGAGACAATTGAGATATCTTGATGTGCTCTTTTCTATTTCATTTTCATAAAATAAAGAGATGGACAGGTTTTGCCATTCCTTTGTCAAATAAAATACCCAAAACTTAATATAAAGTATATTGAGCTCTATATCCATTCATATGTGCTGTTGTTAATGTTATACCAATGTGTTGTATATTTGTGTAAGGAGTCGTATAGAGCTACTCAAAATAAAATGGCATATGAGCAATTAGAATTGCCCTTGCTGCCTTCTTGAGCCTTGAATGAGAAAAGCTGTTGCGAGCATTTTTAGAATAAAAAAAACACCAGTACTGGTGCGGTCAGGTTTTTCCTATTCAAGTTGATGAAAGGCAGCAGGAGACAATTTTGTATGTTTTCCAGCAGACACTTTTTGTGTGCTATAAGCTTCACTGTATTATTGCGTGTTATCTAATTTATATGGTTTTAAAGTCACTCATGCTGTCCTTTTAAAATTGAAATAATAAAGCAGGTACAAGTTTCTAAGCTTATTCACTTGCCTTGAAGGCAATGAAGAATTATACAAAACATGGATAAAAGCAAAAATCCCTGGAGATCTTCTTTAGTCAAAAGAAAAAAAAATCTCTAAACTGCATTAAAATAAATTATGGATTTAGACCAACGACCAGCTCTGACATTTACATCTGACCAAGGCAAATATAAGCCTGGGGATCAATGCCACTTTTTGGTTTAAGAAAATATAAATAAATAAAGATATAACAATACAAATAAAATTATATATATATATATATGTATATATATATATATATATATATATATATATATATATATATATATATATATATATATATATACTGTATGAAAATGCTGTATGCATTCTGTATACTAAGATAATATATATATAAACAAAAGGAGTCCGCACTCAAAGGTCTTGTGAAGAAAAAAAGTGAGTTTAATCAACGTTTCGGCTCGTAAACGTGAGCCGTCTTCAGGAAGTGAAAGCCAAACACACATACAGCTATATATACACAAACCAATTTACAAAAGGAGCGCCAAAGCTGAGCATGACGCTGGACGTGGGCGTGTACACTTAAGTGACATCATTAGTGGAAAAGTACTAGATAAACATAGGTGATATTATCAATATTGTAAAGCAAAGATTGGTGTAGTACCCCCTTATAGGGGTGAACAGTTTTGTATCGTGATTCAGTGATGTAATAAAAACAAAATAGAGGCAATCCGATCGGTGTTGTCATAAGATCCGGAATCTTACCTCTAGGATGTCACCAACACAGAGATCCTACAGCTGGTCACGGGTATTGGATTGTCGCCACCAATGACAGGTACGGTGAAACACATATTGGCAAGCAGACCTAGCGAGAGTATCCCAGCACCAAGTTGCTTACCGAACACTAAGTCACACGATATTGATAACACCGTATCCGATCGTATGTAAGTCCATAACAACAGAGCCCAGAGCAGGTCATACTGCTCTGAATTACCGCTCGCCTACGCGGTTTGCCTAACCTGGTCAGCAAGAAACACTGCGCACTCCGTATCTCTGGCCCTATAGCATGGAATCAACAGGAGTGAGCGGAAACGTCAAGTGCACGGCCCTCCTGTTGCTCAGCAACAGGGAAAGCTTTACCTCACTCAGTAACGCTCATCGCTAATACAAACTCCTAAAGCCATGGTTGGCTTACTCCGTCAGGTCGGTGCTATTACATGTCATGCTGATTTAGCAGGGCATAGCTGGGCATCGCTCATAAAGGGCTTGTAAGTGTACGCATATATAAAATCAAACAAGAAATATTGGAGCAGATCGTGCAATAACTGTGACTGTATGTTTCATTACTCTAGGTCGTACTTGCCATGTTCCGAACCCTGTAAGGGGCCGGCCTTCACCCGTTGCTGAACTGGAACTCTATGTGGTGACAGAAAACCTGAAAAACGGAATGAAAACATTGTTTAACATTAATAAAACCATAGTCACAATAAGTATAAACGCAATCTTATGTCCTTTCACCATTGTAATGTATCTAATAAACAAACTAGGTTCTCAAACTGACACAATAGGAATTGTTACAAAATATAACCAGTGGACATCCAGCTAAGTGAAACAATTGTTGCTAATGGGTGTGGCTTCGTATAAACTGTTGCAAACCATATATGGAAACCAAATATGGCAGTAAAAGGCAATTAATGTATATGCAAGCCGTCACTTCATCACCCCTCAGAGGGATAACAGTGCTTCCCAAAAAATAAAAAAGCGAAGAAAAACAGCAACAAAAAAACTTAAAGATTTAAATGAAAAAATAAAAATAAAAAGACAAACATGAAACAGTACTGACAAATAGAGCAAAGTACTGCCGAACAGAAAAAATAAAAACATTGTAGGAATGTGATCCATAATTAAATTCAACTATCGCTAATGGCATTGATTGGTCAACAAAAATTTCAGTTTGGGGCTCAAGACTTCCAGACCCAATCTATATAGGTCTGAAAGGGTGAAAAAAAAAAAAAAAGGTTTTTAGCTTAAGGGCCTAACAGTATTGCTCATCATTATTAGTAGAAATGGTTCATCGGAAGGATCTCATTTAGACCTTTGGGGGCCAAAGTTTACAATTTGTAAATCCACATTGATTCCTTTTGTAACAATGATAGAGCTCTATTGCCACCTCTACGCTGTACCGGGACATGATCGATTAGCATGTGTCGAAACTGTGGAAGTGTATGTTTAAATTTAAGCCAATGTTTAGGTAAAGGTTGATCCGATTTTCCCGTTGTCAGAGCCAACCGAATAGCGCTCCTATGATTGTTCATCCTCTCTCGGTAGGAAGTCACTGTTTTTCCAATATAGTGCAGCCCACAGGGACACCATATCATGTAAATAACCTGATCAGTAGTGCAAGTCAGTCTATAGTTGATAGAGTATTTGTGGCCAGTTCTAGGATGAGAAAAATGAGAACCCTGTAGCATCCCATTACAGGTCAGACAATTGGGGCATTTGAGACAGCCCTTCTTGAATGGTTTAACCAACCAAGATTGATTTCCCTTGGGTTCAGCTAAAACGTTTTTAACCATCAGCAGGTCACCCAGGTTTTGCCCCCTATGATAGGCTAATAAAGGTCTTTTTTTCTCAAAAAAGGGAAGGTGAGCATCAGTGTTGACGATCTCCCACCGGTCCGTGAGGGCTCTCTTCAATTGGGCACTCTTTGTTGTCCACTGTGTGGAGAAAATCAATTCTGGTTGAGGTCTCTTATTACATTGGTCAAGTAATAAATCACTTTGAGTCCATACTCTTGCTCTCTGTAACTGGTCTTCTACCAAAGAACTGGGGTAGCCCCTATTGCGAAATTGTGCAGCCAGTTGAGAGAGTTGTAGTTCTGCTTCGGAGCTTTCAGTATTATTCCTAATGACCCTCATGAATTGCGAATACAGGACCCCTCGAGACATGTGTGGGGGATGGTGGGAACTAGCATGTATCAAGCTATTTCTATCTGTAGGCTTTTTGTATAAGGTTGTGCCCACACCCTCACCCTGCCTGTAAATCGTCAGATCTAGATAGTTAACCCTGTATGAGTCAAAAGTCATTGTGAACCAAATTGGGGAGTTGAGTTCGTTAAGGGCCTTACAAAATGTCATGAGTGTATCAGTGGTACCTGTCCATATCAAAAGGAGGTCATTGATGTACCGCTTGTAAAACAGAACATTTTTGCCACCCATAGGTAATAACCACTCTGTCTCGTAGTACTCCATGTACAAGTTGGCAAAAGAAGGGGCTACATTCGAACCCATGGCCGTGCCCGAAATCTGTAGGAAAAAGGTGTCCTGGAACATGAAATAGTTATGTGATAGAACCATATCAAGCAATATGATCAAAAACTCGACTACAGGCGGGCCCTGATGTTTAGACTGGAGAGCCCTCTTACACACAGCAATGCCATCAGTATGGGGAATAACTGTGTACAGACTAGAGACATCCATAGTAACCAGAAGGCACTCTGATGGAACCTTAATGTCTTTTAACAAGCTCAAAAGGTGTTTAGTATCTTTTATGTATGACTGCATTTGTTGTACCAGTGGTTGTAGAAAATGATCCAAAAATTTAGCAACTGGTTGAAAAATGGAACCAGTGGCTGAGATTATGGGTCTTCCAGGTGGGGCTGTTAAAGATTTGTGAATCTTGGGAATGGTATAAATGAACGGAATTCAAGGGAATTCAGTGGTTAAATATTGCCCCATACTTTCAGTAAGCCAGCCCGCCTTCACGCCCATAGAAATCAGATCATCCAATTCCCGTTTGAAGGAGATAGTGGGGTCATGCTGCAACCTAGTGTAAGTGTTGGCATCCGCCAATTGCAGTAAAATTTCTTTGATCCCCCTAATACTCCACAGACTATTTCCACTTTTACACGGCTGTTGTCCAAAGATTCAATGAGAATACATCAGGCTAACGATAGAGTATACCATAACCTCACTAGACATGAGAAAGAGGCGATTACCACTTTGAGGGCTGTCATTAGACATGTGGACAAAGGTGGAGCTATTGTCCTTTTGGACAAGGATTATTATGTTAAAGAAATTTTTGTTTTGTTTTGAAATCATTGTTACAAAAGGAATCAATGTGGATTTACAAATTGGAAACTTTGGCCCCCAAAGGTCTAAATGAGATCCTTCCGATGAACCATTTCTACTAATAATGATGAGCAATACTGTTAGGCCCTTAAGCTAAAAACCTTTTTTTTTTTTTCACCCTTTCAGACCTATATAGATTGGGTCTGGAAGTCTTGAGCCCCAAACTGAAATTTTTGTTGACCAATCAATGCCATTGCTCTATTTGTCAGTACTGTTTCATGTTTGTCTTTTTATTTTTATTTTTTCATTTAAATCTTTAAGTTTTTTTGTTGCTGTTTTTATTTTTTGGGAAGCACTGTTATCCCTCTGAGGGGTGATGAAGTGATGGTTTGCATATACATTAATTGCCTTTTACTGCCATATTTGGTTTCCATATATGGTTTGCAACAGTTTATACGAAGCCACACCCATTAGCAACAATTGTTTTGCTTAGCTGGATGTCCACTGGTTATATTTTGTAACAATTCCTATTGTGTCAGTTTGAGAACCTAGTTTGTTTATTAGATACATTACAATGGTGAAAGGACATAAGATTGCGTTTATACTTATTGTGACTATGGGTTTTATTAATGTTAAACAATGTTTTCATTCCGTTTTTCAGGTTTTCTGTCACCACATAGAGTTCCAGTTCAGCAACGGGTGAAGGCCGGCCCCTTACAGGGTTCGGAACATGGCAAGTACGACCTAGAGTAATGAAACATACAGTCACAGTTATTGCACGATCTGCTCCAATATTTCTTGTTTGATTTTATATATGCGTACACTTACAAGCCCTTTATGAGCGATGCCCAGCTATGCCCTGCTAAATCAGCATGACACGTAATAGCACCGACCCTGACGGAGTAAGCCAACCATGGCTTTAGGAGTTTGTATTAGCGATGAGCGTCACTGAGTGAGGTAAAGCTTTCCCTGTTGCTGAGCAACAGGAGGGCCGTGCACTTGACGTTTCCGCTCACTCCTGTTGATTCCGTGCTATAGGGCCAGAGATACGGAGTGCGCAGTGTTTCTTGCTGACCAGGTTAGGCAAACCGCGTAGGCGAGCGGTAATTCAGAGCAGTATGACCTGCTCTGGGCTCTGTTGTTATGGACTTACATACGAGCGGATACGGTGTTATCAATATCGTGTGACTTAGTGTTGGGTAAGCAACGTGGTGCTGGGATACTCTCGCTAGGTCTGCTTGCCAATATGTGTTTCACCGTACCTGTCATTGGTGGCAACAATCCAATACCCGTGACCAGCTGTAGGATCTCTGCGTTGGTGACATCCTAGAGGTAAGATTCCGGATCTTATGACAACACCGATCGGATTGCCTCTATTTTGTTTTTATTACATCACTGAATCACGCTACAAAACTGTTCACCCCTATAAGGGGGTACTACACCAATCTTTGCTTTACAATATTGATAATATCACCAATGTTTATCTAGTACTTTTCCACTAATGATGTCACTTAAGTGTACACGCCCACCTCCAGCGTCATGCTCAGCTTTGGCGCTCCTTTTGTAAATTGGTTTGTGTATATATAGCTGTATGTGTGTTTGGCTTTCACTTCCTGAAGACGGCTCACGTTTACGAGCCGAAACGTTGATTAAACTCACTTTTTTTCTTCACAAGACCTTTGAGTGTGGACTCCTTTCGTTTATTTGTATGCATGACCCTGTTCCTGCACCAAGGCTTCAACCAGGTATTCTGAGTGCACCAATCCTTTTTGTTTTATATATATATATATATATATATATATATATATATATATATATATATATATATATATATATATATATATATCTTCAGAAAGAACCAGCAACACAGGGTTATTTACAATAGTGAAAAAAATATATTTGGTAAGGCATGCATAGCCAACGTGACATTTCAGTCCCTGCTGGAGAAATTTTTACATTTTTAAACAAAAAAGCTGAAATGCCGCTCTTCACCTTTCTTATTGGGTGCAAGTGGGCAAGGCTTAATTTACATACTAAACAAGGTAGCCCCAGCACTCTCAATTTATAACCCTCTGAAAAAATATTCTTGCACAACTGAACTGTAACTTTCTTAAAAAATACATTTTTAGTTACAAAGTTTCTACAAAGGATGCATAAGCTGATGCGCCCCATCAAGGCAGTGTCCATGCGTCAGTCCTATCCTAAGTAAAAAAAAATAAAGTGTTACCTTTGGGGGGAGACACCATACCACGTCAAGGTAAAACCCATATGGTGGTCCCTAACTATTTACCTCTGGTCACAATTTCAAATGCTAAAGCCTGCCGGTATAAGAGCATTACCTGAAATAAAAGGTCACCCAACCTGGGCATTGGTTTTCTTCATAGGGCTTAGTCCTCCCCCGCCATTAGCTTGCAAAGGGGAGAGATAACCTAGACCCCAGCATTGGTTTCATGAGATTAATCCTCCCCCGCTTGCGACTTTTAAGAGTGAGAAACTGCCCAGACCAACACCCATTTCCAAAGGAGGACTAAGCCCTATGATGAAAACCAATGCCCAGGTCGGGAGACATTTCTTTCAGGTAATGCTCTTATGCCGGGGAGGCTTTAGCATTTGAAATTGTGACCAAAGGTAAATAGTTAGGGACCGCCATATGGGTTTTACCTTGACATGGTATGGTGGCTTATCAATCTTTTGATCATAATTTGGTAACTAAAAAACCCTGTCTTTGTAAATACATGCATCTGCATAAATTACTTATGTGACAGGGGACCATGGGATGTGCATTGATCAATTTTTCTTCTTTTTCTCTATGTCTGTTACATTCATAATATAAGCCACATGGGCAGGTAATAATATATATACAATGTAAGTAGAGGTGCAACTCAGACGATGATTTATTTTAAATCTTTTGCCTGTATAGGGATGAGAGAAGTCCGAACCGATCAATAAGCAGCGACAAGTTATACAGTTTAGCACCTATAGCATCCTAACTTCTTGTATGGGGAAAGCCAATTAGTAGAACTCGTCATTTGCCCTTTAAAGTCCATGACCATAAGTTTGTCTTTCAAGTTCCTGTCCCTTCTATAACCCATCATAGGTGTGGGAACTTGAAATTCGTCCAAACTAATTAATGGCCAGTTAGATTTAATGCTCTTAGAGAGATTTGTTGCAGCTGATGTGTAGGTGGTGGTGAAAAGCATTGGTATGTCCGACTTTGGTTTGGCTTTGTTGCTATAGATCAAAGAGCCCTGCATGTACTGCATAGATTTATTTAATTGGGTTTCTAAAAGATCATACACATAGCCCCTATCCAAGAATCTTTCAAATATTGTCTGCAATTGGATCCTGGTGTGGTTCATTATTATTCCCAATCACCCTTAAAAACTGTGAGTAAGGGATACCTCGGATGGTGGCAGGTAGGTGGTTGCTGACTGCGTGTAAAATAGAGTTGTGGCCTGTTGGTTTGTGGAACAATCTAGTACCCAATCCACCCCCATAAAATAACATTTAAGATGAGAAAGTCAATTTCTTTATCATGGTAAAATAAGGTAAGTTGGGGGTATCAAGTGAGTTAAGACTGTGATGGAATTCCTGTCTGCAAAATCAAGAGCAGGTCACTGATGTAGCAAAAATAGATCAGAATTGCTCTTCTTAAAAGGGGTGTGATATACAATGTTTCAAACTGCAGCATGTATAACTTGGCAAATGAATGTGCCCGGGCACTACCCATCACCATCCCAGATATTTGCAAATAATGTGTTAAAAGCTGAAAAAGTTTCTGGTGAGTGTGAGTTCAAAGAGTTGTAATAAGAATTCACACGGAACTTGATTTGCAATATTAGTCAGTAAAATCTTCCTACAAGCTTCAATGTCCTGTGTGGAATGACGTTTGACATCCATGGTAACCAGGAGACCATTGGTGGGAATGTCCACTAAATCATGTCGTTTTTGGATCACATGTGTGGAGTCTGTGTATAGGAAGGCCTGGAAGTTACATGGGGCTGTAGCAAAGAGTCAATATACAGTATGTTTGGTCTGGCTGATAAGAGTGAGCCCACTGTCGAAATGATAGACCTACCCAGTGGTACAGACTGGAATTTATGTATTTTGGGCAAGGTCTACATTATAGAGGTACAAGGATGTTCCGTAGTCATGTACTGCAATGTAATGAGGTCTATCCAACCCACCCTATGTGCCATCTTTAGAAAGTTGTCTAGTTAGTTATTGAATTTGAGCATAGGGGCACCTGTTAGGGGTTTATATGTCGATAAATCAGATAGTTGTGACAACAATTTCTCTTGATAATCTAGCAGAATAATTGAACCACCTTTGTTGGCTGGTCTGATCACCAAGTCATTGTCTCTCTTAAGTGTGCCAATGGCCTCTCTCTCAGCCTGAGACAGATTCGGTAATGCATGACTATGTTCTGTAATAGTAGCTGTGTCCTTGCTTAATATCTTAGTAAAAGTTTGAATAGCTGCAGGTGTATAAGGTGGATCAAAATTAATTTTACCCTTAAGGAGGGAACTGTCTAGTCAGATGTATCCCTAAAAAAAAGGATCTGGACCTTTGAAAGCTGCCCCAGAGTCAGAGCTGTCAACGGTGTGTAAAGATTTGGGGAGATGTTTTCTCCTAATGAAAGGGCCCCTGCATTTAGAATTACCCAAGCCTATCAGCCAGCCATATTACTTGTTTATTATTGTAGTCCTCAGCTACTTTCCTAAGTTTGTTATGTTTGAAGCTAATTAAATACTGTTTATGTTTGTCAATAATAGATTTCATTTTACCAAGCCAGTCAGATGAAGCGTAATTTTTCAAAGAGTCAAGGTACTGTGCCTCAGTCTGTTTAACCCTTCAAGTGCCAGCAGAATTTTGCATTTCAGTTGCTTGAAATGCCAGACATTTTTGAAACATTTTGTGCTCACACACTTTAGGGGCATTTTCTGTTGGGAAACCTTCAGTTTACCTAGGAAAACTATACAGTGGGTTTTTTTTTGGGAGAACCTGAGCTTTTTATGTATTTCCAACTCTGCAAAAAGATTTTTAGCACCAAATACCAGAAAAAATGAAAAATGTCATAATATATGGATTTATACCAAAAACGTTTCATTTTACACTTGAAAATTTAACTGATTGTGAAAGCCTCATGTCTCACAAACATGTCAATACCAGATATATATAGTTTTAGGGAGATTTCTGTACAGCAAAAACTCCAGCCAGTATATTACCAACAGTAGGTTTACCCCAGAAACCATATATTTTTGAAAAGTACACACTCTGCCGATTCCAAAATGGGTAACTATGTCTCTCTACTCCTAAATACTAAACATCAAAGCTTGTCTGAACATAACGGTTTTTATTAAAATTTATCAAAATTCTGAAAATGTACTTCAAAGGTTTTATTTTGCTGTTCCTCATATCCAACACTGTATTAGGTACCAGGAAAAAGCAATATGATTGCCAGTGGTCCACTGAACAGTTTGATGCCCATTGTGCATAGGTTTATCAAGGTATCTGGCATTTAGAGACTCCAATATGAAGTTAGTGCATCCAAATTGTCCAGGACTTTACATCAGCTACTGTAAAATCAACACATTTACTGCATTTTCTGTGGGGCAAAAACTCAAAATGGGTTTAACACTCAAAACCATATATTTTTATAAAGTACACATTCTACTGAATCTAAACTGGGTACCCATGCCTTTTTGCTCCAAACTACTGAGTCACAAGCCTTACCCAAATTTGTCAGTTTTGTGTGAAATACCTGAAAATTGCCTCAAAGCTTCAACTTTCCAGCATCATATCGCCCATGTATAATTACGTACCTAGAAAAAGCAACCTAAATATGATTGCCAGGAGTCCTCCAAACAGTTTGGTGCCCATTGTGAATAGGCTTACCAAAGTATGTAACATGTAGAGGCCCAAAATGAAGTTAGCACATACAAATAGTCCTGTGGGTCACTTCAGCAAATCAACACATTGACTGCATTTTTTGTGGGGTAAAAACACAAATATATTTTGACCCCTAAACCTTATATTTTTGGAAAGTAAATATTCTACCAAATCTAAAACATGTACTTATTCCTTTGTGCTCCAAACTACTGAGTCACAATGCTTTCCCAAAATTGTCAGTTTTGATGAAATAGCTGAAAATTGCCTCAAAGCTTTCACTTTTACCATCTTATGTTCCTCATAACATAAGATACAAAGAAAAAAACATTTTAAATATGAATGCCAAGGGTCCACTGAACAGTTTGATGCCCATTGTGCATAGGATTACCAAAGTATCTGGTGTTTAGGGACCCCAAAATAAAGTTAGCCCATACAAATTGTCCTTGAGGTCATTTGAAAATAGCAACACATTTACTACAGTTTTGCGGGGTAAAAGACACAAAAAAAAATATGTTGACCCCCCCAAAACTATATATTTTTGGAAAGTACACATTCAGACAAATCCAAAGTGGGTAACAATGTATTCCTACTTCAAAATACTAAGTTGCAATGCTTTACCAAAATTGTCAGTTTTGATGAAATAGCTGAAAAACGCCACACATCTTCCACCTCTCACATAGCATTATGTACCAAGAAAGAACATCCTAAATATGAATGCCAGGGGTCAACTGAACAGTTTGATGCCCAATATGCATAGAACTATGTGGCATACAGAGGCACCCAAATAACGATAAGTGTATATACATTTTTATGGCTGATGCTCCGGCTGCTGCAATACAAGTACCTGGTATGTGTATTATGTGCCATAAGACCCCCTAAAAGTATGAAAACTTTAGAAAACCATATATTTTCAGAAAGTACACATTCTGATGAATGCAAAATGGGTAAATACATAAGCTATGCTGAACATAGCGGTTTTTATCAGATTTCTGAAGATTGTCACAAAGCTTTTATTTTACCATATTATATGCCCCACAATTTATAATGTATCAGCATAAAACATCGCAAATATGAATGTCAGGGGCCTACTGAACACTTTGATGCCCAATATGCATAGATTTACTAAATTATGTGGCACACAGAGACCCCCAAATAGATATATAGTAGATAAAATGTACATGGGCAAAACAAAATAACACAAAACTGTGTGAAATACAAATAAATTACTAAAATCCAATAAAACCACAAAAATCTATGTTTTTTTCCAAACTGGAGACCCTAGAAAACCATATATTTTTAGAAAGTACAAATTCTGACAAATCCAATATGGGTTATCTACTGCAAAATAAATATGTTTTTCTACTGCAAACTGTAAAGCTATACTAAACATAGCGGTTTTTATCAAATTTCTGAAAATCATCACAAAGCTTGCATTTTACCCCATTATATACCCCACATTTCATAGCCTGCCAGCACAAAGCATCCTATATATAAACGCATGGGGTAAACTGAACAGTTTGATGCATGATATGAAAAGATTTACAAGGTGACATACAAAGACCCCCAAATGAAAATAGTACATATGAATTTTCATGTATGACACTCTGAGGCAAATTCACTAAAGCGAAGCGGCTAACACTAGCACAAATTCGCCAGTGTGATGTCATTTCGTTACTTCGCCGATTTACTAACAGGTGCTGGCGTAAATTCACTAGCGAAGTGGACCTACTCTAGCGCTACTTCGCACCCTTACGCCAGGAGAAGTTGCGCTACGACGTAGGGACTACGATAATTCACTAACTTGCGCATTTTACTGAATGCGCCAGACTTGCCTTCGCCAGCTCAGACCAGACGAAGTGCAATAGAGGGCTTGCTTCAAAAAAAGTTGAAATTTTTCTAAGTCCCAAAAAACGCTGGCGTCTTTTACTTTTTTAAGGGCGATAGGCTGAAAAAGATCGAAACAATTTTTGGGGGTACCCTCCTTCCCCACTACATTTCCTAACATATGGCAACTCAACGATAAAGTGGGCACATGTATAGGGCAAAAGAACAGCTTTATTTCATTTTTTAAAGGATTCCTGGGCTTCTGTAGTGTAATGTAGTTGCTGCAGCATATACGTCCATTATATTTTAACTTCGTGCCATATGCAAATAAGGCAATGCTAGCGTAACTTCACTTTGCCTGATGAAGTAAACGGTAGCGCAGCTTCGCTACCATTCGTTTTCCTGAGCGCAATTTCGAATTTTAGTGGATTTGCGTAGCGCTGGCGAAACTACGCCTGGCGAAGTGTGGCTAAGCTGATGCTGGCACAACTATGGATCTTAGTGAATTTGCCCCTCTGACTGCTACAATACAAGCACCCGGTATGTGTATTATGCACCATAAGACCCCCTAACAGTATGGAGACCCTAGAAAACCATACATTTTTAGAAAGTACACATTATGACGAATCTAAAGCAGGTAATTACATCTTTCTACTGCAAACTACCCAACTGCAAAGCTATGCTGAAGATTGGTTTTTATCAAATATCGAAAAATTGTCACAAAGCTTGCATTTTACCCTGTGTTTTGTCCCAAATTTCAAAACTTATCAGCATAAAATATCTCAAATATGAACAACGGGGGTCTACTAAACACTCTGATGCCCAATATGCATAGATTTACCATACTATATGGTGTACAGAGGCACCCAAATGACAATAGTGTATTTAAATTTTCATGGCTGATGCTCTGGCTGCCAAAATACAAACACCCTGTATGTGTATTATGTGCCATAAGACTGCCTAACAGTATGGAGACCCTAGAAAGCCATATATTTTTAGAAAGTATACATTCTGACAAATCCAATATGGGTAAATGTGTTTCTACTGCAAACATCGGTTTTTATAAAATTTATGAAAGTCGTCACAAAGCTTGCATTTTACCCAATTAAATGCCCCACATTTTGTAAAGCATCAGCATAAAACATCCCAAATATGAACACTGGGGATCTACTGAACACTTATATGCCCAATATGCATAGATTTACCAAATTATGTGGTGCACAGAGACCCCCAAATGGATATATAGTATATACAATTTATATGGGCAAAACAAGATAACACAAAACTGTGTGAAATACAAATCTACTAAAATCCAATAAACCCACAATCAATGCTTTTTTTCCCAGACTAGTGAACAACACATATGCAGAGCTGGAAATGCAATAAAATGGCTAAAAATGGCTAAAAAAGTCCCCAAAATTGCAATATAATCCCTGAAATAAGAATCTCCATTTCTATGGGATTTGTTAAATAAGCCTTTCAAAATTTCACTCTAGAGGACTGTGGCAACCTCTAACTTCACAGAGATGTGTTTATTCAATGTTTCGGCTCTTAAACATGAGTTGTCCTCAGGAAGTGCAGGCCAAATACAAAGAAACATATTTATACACTTAGAGCAAGGCAAAAGAAGCGCCAAAAGATCAAATGACGTGAATAGTGGGTGTGAGTGGAGTGACATCATCAGTGCTGATCTCACAGTGAAACCCCGTCAACAATCTGCCTCATAGTAAACACATATACTTAAAACTCCAGGTGTCATGTGAAAGTAACAAAGTAAAAATCGGGACAAATACCCCATACAGTGGAAGATTAAAAACAAGTACCCCTTATACCTCACTATAGATACAGTGTAGATGTAATCTTCAAGCTCCACCAGGAAAGTCTCAATTGCCTTAAACCCACTTACGCACCATTCCAAATTTATCCGGCAGTATCTCTCGTAAGGTCAGAGCTCTAAGTTGCAACTCACCATACCTGCTGCTTGACAGTGAGTCGAGCTGAGCGGTCGGGAAGAGGGAGAGATAGACCGGATAACTGGTACATAATACAGAGCGTGAGAGCTATTGTGCAAGTGGCGCTGGTGTGGTTCGCAAGAATTTTGCGGAGTGGTTGGGCTCACATTCATTGGGCATCGCAGAAGCAAACAGTTGCGATATGGGGCTGTGTAGTGGCGTTTGGCATATCTGACAGTAAGAAGCTAACAGGATCTGCTCCTCAATATGTTTACTCCGTACCTGGATTGGAGGTGAAATTCTATGAGGATATACTGTATAAACCAGCTGAGAGACTTTCCTGGCGAAGCTTGAAGATTACATCTACACTGTATTTATAGTGAGGTATAACGGGTACTTGTTTTTAATCTTCTGCTGTACGGGGTATTTGTCCCAGTTTTTATTCAGTCACTTTCACATGACACCTGGTGTTTTAAGTATACGTGTGGATTATGAGGCAGATTGTTGACGGGGGTTTCACTGCGAGATCAGTACTGATGATGTCACTCCACTCACACCCACTATTCATGTCATTTGATCTTTTGATGCTTCTTATGCCTTGCTCTAAGTGTTAAATATGTTTTGTATTTGGCCTTCACTTCCTGAGGACGGCTCACGTTTTAGAGCCAAAATGTTGACTAAACACTAAACATTTTTTGCAACACAAGACCCATGAGTGCAGACCTTCATAATGATGAAGAGCAATTGGTGAGAACTGAGATGACCCGAAGGGATGATTGTGATTCAACCGATCACTCAAGTAATTTTTTAGAAGATGTCCAGTTAGCCAACTTACCTCCCCCAGGGACAGGCAGAGGCAAAGGCACCCAACGCGGAGGGCCCAAAAAAGGAAGACTCCCCAGGATGTAAATATCCCCATTTTTAATTTATCGTCAGGAGAAAAATCATTACTGAACAAGGGGCTTTCATATGTACCTACTGCACCATTTGACTCTTTTGTATTTGATGTTGAACTATTCAAATTTGGGAGATGGTTGGACTTGAAAGATCATTTTAAGGACCAAGAGGATGGTGAAATGAATTCTAGGAACCTAAGATTAAAAAGCACCTTTTGCCCCAAATCTGTGAACACTTCAATTTAATTATTTAAGACTGCCATTGAAAAGGGTGTTGCTGAACTAGAGAGTGAAAAGAACCATTGGACTTTTAATAAGTGTACTAATTTGACCTACCAGGAAAAAGAAGCCATTCGATCTTTAAGTGAGGATAATAGCATAATTATAAGGCCACCGATAAGGGCGGTGGTATTGTAATTTTGAATTATATAGACTATAGACATGAAGTTCTGTTCTGTTACAACTAAGTGATAATAAAGTTTATGAATGTTTGACTGCTGATCCTGTAACAAAATGTAAACAACATGTTGATACAGTAATTAATGATGCACATGTCAATAAGTGGATTTCGAATGAGGAAAGGTCATTTTTGATACAATCATTTCCTAAATGTCCTATACTGTATACACTCCCTAAGGTGCATAAGGGTTTGAATCCCCCACCGGGGAGACCTATAGTTTCGGCTTGTGAGAGCTTGTTGCATCCTTTGGGAGTGTATTTGGATAGGATATTAGAGCTGGTTGTTCAGGGAACTACATCATATCTGAGGGATACCCCGCATTTTCTTAACTGTATTAGACAACTTAACCTACCTATTGATAGACATATTTGCTTAGCAACGGTGGACATATCTAGTTTATACACAAGTATTCCTTACAGTGAAGGTATTGAGGCTCTATATAGATCCCTGCAACATCATAGTGAAGATAGTGGTCCCCCTATATAATTCATAACTTCACTTTTGGAGTGTCTGAAATACAATTACTTTCGATTTGAAAAACAGTATTATTTGCAAATATGTGTCAGTATGTATCAGTATGAAAAGGAACATATTTTTCAGAAATACGGCTAGTTTGCTATAGTTTGCTATAAAAGATTCATCGATGATATATTTATAGTATGGGATGGTGACCAAGTTTCATTTCAGGAAATGATTGATCATTTGAAAGTTTTACAACACCTATTCGTTTTACAGCATCCTGTGATACACAATCTGTACAGTTCTTGAACGTGGAAGTGTGGAGAGAACAGGATAAGCTGCAGTACTTTCTGTACCGTAAATCCACTGACAGAAATACTTTGTTGCATAGGTCAAGCTGCCACCCAGTTAAACTTAAGAAATCCTTACCGGTATCACAATTTAGCCGGGTTTTACGCAATAATTCAAGGAGCGATAGAAGTCAAATTCAGATTAAGGAAATGTGGGATAAGTTTAGAGAGAGGGGGGTATGAAACTGGAATATTACAACAGGCATTAGATGTGACTAGGCGTATAATCATTGCACACGTGATGGCCTTAATTGCACATCTTGTAGTTACATGTTTCCTGGAGAGACATTTAACCAGGGGACAGAAAATAAAAATTAAGCACCGCATTACGTGTACAACTACACATGTGATTTATATGATCACATGCCCGTGTGGACTCTCCTATATTGGTAAAACTGATTTAACATTGAGATTATGGATAGATGGACACAGGTCAGCCATAAGTACTGCATTTAGGGATCAGAAATCTGTGAAACCGGTTGCAAAACATTTTTTTTGAGAAAGGACATAGGTTGCCGAAGTTTATATACATAGGTAGAGATCAGGTCCCAGAACCTAGGAGGGGTGGTGACAGATCCAGGTTATTGTTACAAAGAGAAACATATTGGATAAAGAGATTAGGCACCATGACCCCTAAAGGACTAAATGAACTATGTGTGTTTAATTGTTTCCTAAGCCAGAGATAAAAAGATAAAATAATAACATATATGTAACAGTTTCTTTTCTAAACTAGAAACAAAATGGTAACATTTAAGTGACTGTTGTTTTAGGATTGATTGGATAATGTAATGTCTACCTGAGTATTTATGTATTTATTTATTTATTGTATGTACCATATTTGCATTGATTATTCATTAGATTTGTATTCACTAGATTAATTTTCGAGTACTAATAGGAGGTGGAACAAAGTAGTTAACAGTAATTGGTGATTTGAGTGTGACACTTGACACGCCCAGGGGGTTAAGTGTATTTAATGATTAATGGTGTAGGGTTTTGTAATCTTGACAAAGGCTCTGGATGTGAGCCAAAATGTTGATTCTTTTACCATGCTGAAATTTAGAGCTCCAAATCTTGTTCCTGAAGTTAAACTACACAAAAACTCCTTCTTTCTCCTGAAAGAAAACAACTAAAATTCCTGCCCAGGAAATTCCTATAAAGTGAGAGAGCACAAAATCTTCAAAATGGCTGACACTGAATGCAAATGAAATGTGAATTCTGCTGGCACTTAAGGGTTAATATAATTTAGGGTATGAATAAAGGACAATTTATGTTATATGTTATTATGCTATGAAGGAAATGTTTGCACAGTCAGTATAGTAATATATAATTCACATTAGGTATTCATTAGTGCTCTGACTATAATATGACATGTTTACATGTTGTTTTATATATGATGGAGATGTGTGAAAGAGTAATATAATATTGCAAGTGGTATGTTACCTATAAATCTAAGCATGGTTCTCTGGGTGGATTCTTCCTTCAAGGAGAAATGGCAGATTATCAATAACGTTGTAAAACACACCAGGAGGTTGCTTACCTCCTGGTGCTTCTCTCAAAGGCTCTCTGTGTGCAGGCACGCACTTCTGGGTTGACTCTGGCGTCCCAAGGTTCCCAAGATTCCTGCTCCTATTCATTTTGGAGGTGACGCGGATGCTTGTCGTGGATTCCTGACGCAGTGTAAGATCCATATGTAGAAGATCACTGGCACACAGGAGTTTAGTTAAGAAGGGCAAGCCCTTGCAATTTTATTGAATGCAGTGCAACATTTCGGGGCATGCCCCTTTGGCAAGCATCTTTCGGGGCACGCCCCTTTGTCAAGACGCTTGACGAAACGTTGCACTGCATTCAATAAAATTGCTTAACTAAACTCCTGTGTGCCGGTGATCTTCTACGTACCTTGACTGGGTGGTTGCCGATTCCCCCATCACTGAGCACCAGGTAACTCTGTTGGGGTTTGTGAGGTGTGCGGTTTTTCCAAATTGGCTTGGCAGTGTAAGATCCAGTTTGAAGTGGCTCCTGATAAGGTTGCTTATATTATTGCCCTTCTACATGGGAAGGCCCTTGCCTGGGCTTCACCATTGCTGGATAGAGACAATCCTCTGGTACACGACTCAACTGTCTTTCTTTCCACATTTCATCAAGTTATTGATGTTCTGGATCAGAATGCTTCTGAACGGCTCATGAAAATCTCGCAAGGATCCAATACGGCCTCCGCCATTAACATCCGGACTCTGGCTGCGGAAGTGTACGACCTGGAGTTCGTTTTGTTGCTGCTCTAATTGCATGGCCTCCTCAGTTATTCCTGTGGCCTCCGCTTCTTTGTTCCCAGAGTCCAATCCTGTTCTTCCACTTGTCTACAAGGACTTCGCTGAAGTTTTCAGAAAGAGAAATTCTGAGATTCTTCCACCACACCGTCCATACGATTGTCCGATTGATCTGGTTCCCGGTTCCATTCCTCCTAGGGGAAGAACATATCCCTTATCTGTTCCTGAGACCCAAGCCATGAAGAAATAAAATTTTGAGAACTTGTCAAAGGGCTTGATCAAGAAGTCAACGTCACCAGCTGGAGCTGTTTTTTCTTTGTTCAAAAGAAGGATGGCACTCTAAGACCGTGCATTGACTACCGTGCCTTGATCAAGATTACGATTAAGAATCGTTACCCTTTGCCTTTGATTCCTGAGTTATTTGATAGGCTGAGAGGGGCCAAGATTTTTACAGAACATAAAATAACTCCAGCACACGTAGCATGCTCAAGGGATTGCTCCCGTGTTTAATGTCAATCCAACAATACAACGTTTCGGGGGCGTGCCCCTTCGTCAGGTGCTCAAAACCATCACCCACCTTCCTTAAATTAGGTAATTGCAGTTAACCACTCCTCCAAACATGTAAAAAAAAGTTAAATAGTAGTACACGTAGAGAATGAGTCCAAATAATACAAAAAGTTCGTTTTTACAGTCCAGACGTAAGATTCGTTCGGTATGAAACTTGAGTGCTGGAAAAAATAACTCAAATCGTTCAAATTACCAAGCAGAGAGTTATAGTTCAGCCATTATATTAAACAATCAAGGCCTATTTAAATGAGGTCTTAGCGAAAAGGAAGTAAAATTAGCCATACCTTCCCCTGCTACTAGATTCTAATCGATACAATTAGGAGAATCTGTAAAGAATAAGGAAACAAATTAGAAACATTGAAAATGGAAACTGTTACAAATAGCTAGTCAGACTGAATTCCTCATTTAACCCTCTTGGAGTCTGCGTTTGCAACAACCAAATCCAGTAATTTTCCCGTTGGTTTAATTTTAATTTTAAATTATAATCCGTCGTTATTACCTTTTCCAGTATCTGCCACCTTAACTGGGAAGTTCTATGCCCTTCATCAAATAAATGTTTGTATAAAAAAGTTTCCTGTTTATTCTTTTTCTTATCAGTTTCTTTTTTTTGTTTCTTTAGGGGGTGGTTTGTAGTTTCGAATGGCCGCTTTATGCTCATTTAGGCGTATTTTTACAGGTCTACTAGTTTGCCCAATATAGGCCAAACCACACGGACATTTTAGGCAATAAATTACGCCCTTAGAATCACATGTATGAAAACCCTTTGTAAAATGCTTTGTGCCTTTTTGTGGATGAATCACATAATCCCCTTTGGTGATGCCCGTACAGTGGCCGCAGTTGAGACAAGGGAAAGTGCCAATCCTGTTACTATATTTTTTATTAGTGTTCCTAACGGAATCAGTTCTCTTTTTAACCATGTCTCCCACGTTCCTTCCTCTTCTGTATGAAAAAATTGGTGGCAGAGTAAAAAGATTTCCATATTTACTATCAGATTTTAAAACTTTCCAATGTTTAAGAATAGTTCTCCTTATGTATTTAGCATTTGTGTCATAAGTTGAAACAAAAGGGACTCTTTTTTGTTTGGCTGTAACATTCTTTTTTGTGAGTAGATTGGCTCGCGGAATCTTTCCCACCTCTTCACGAATTTTTAAAAGAGTGTTTTTATCGTAACCTTTTACAACAAATTTATTAACCATTTTTTCTGATTCTTGGGCGTATAGGGTATCATCAGAAGTGATTCTCCTAACTCTCATTAGTTGGCTTTTTGGTAAACCACTGAACAGGCCAGGGGCATGAAACAATGTGGGGCTTAAAAGATTATTACGGTCTGTAGGCTTTGTAAAAACAGATGTACTGAATCCTGTGTCTGACCGATGAATGTCGACATCAAGAAAATGTATATCGGAAGAGTGGTATTCCAAAGTAAATTTAATAGTGCTATGCACCCTATTCAAATAATTAAGGAAATCCAAAAGTTTCTCCTTGCCACCCTGCCATAAGAAAAACGTGTCATCCACGTAGCGCATATATGTAATGATATGTGCTGAGTATTCAGGATTAGCAAAGATAAATGTGTTCTCAAAAAAATCCATAAAAATGTTTGCATACACAGGTGACATGTTAGCTCCCATGGCGCAGCCTTGTGTTTGTAAATAGAAATCAGTGTTGAAAGAAAAAAAGTTTTTCGTAAGTACTATCTCCAATAATGTGCATAAAAAAGAAATCTGGTGTGTTGGTGTTTTTGTATTACCGAGGTATGAACGGGCACATTCTATACCCTCATCGTGTGGAATAGAAGTAAACAGGTCACAGACATCAATCGAGCACAAGAGAAAATCCTCCGTGGGTAGAGAGAGTTTTTCTAATCTCTGTAAAAAATCACCTGTATCCTGTACACAATGTTTTAAATTAGGGGTAATTTCCTGTAAAGCAATATCAACGTAAATAGCTAATGGCTGTAGTAAAGAGCCCACATTACTAACTATGGGTCGTCCTGGCGGTTTTTCCAATGATTTGTGTATTTTTGGTAAAAAATAAATGTTAGGTATCTTGGCTTCCTCACGAAATAATAGGTTGTAAGTATCATCAGTAATTATACCTTCCATGACAGCAGAATATAAAAAGATTTTAATTTCCTCCCTCAATCTCATTGAGGGATCACTATCAAGCTTCTTATAATGTGCATTGTTATTTAACTGTCGAATGGCCTCATTCTCATAGTCACATTTATTCATTACAACGATTCCTCCCCCTTTTATCAGCTTTACAAATTACAATACTTTCATTATCCTGGAGACTCTGCAAAGCTAATTTTTCAGCCATTGACACATTATGTTTCATTTTGCCACTGCTCTTTCCTAAGTGTTTTTCCACTTCCATTTTAACAAGAAATTCAAACGTATCAAGCGAAGGATAGTTACCAGGGGGTACAAACGTGCTCTTTTGTTGTAATTTACCAGCTAATTTAGTATTCATATTATCAGGCCTAACATCACACTCTTTGTCAGAAAAATGAACCTTCAATTTAATTGTACGCATAAACCTAAAGAAATCTAAGGTAAAATCAAAAGGTGGGTTAGTATGCATAGGTACAAAATTGAGACCCTTGTTAAGCACAGAGAGTTCTGAATTTGTCAAGGTGTAAGATGATAAATTGAAAACATTATTCACCTCAGTTTCTGTTGTCCCTTCGCCTGAGAAACTTCGCGTTTTTTTCCCCCGCCTGGTTTTTTTATGGTGCTTTGGCGCTGGCCTAAAAAAGCCGGTGATGACTGTACAGAGGTGCAGGAAACAGATTCTGAGTCTGAAGAGTGTAAAGATGATGCTGAATCCTTTGATTGTCTGGGGTTCCTTGTGCGCTGCGTTTTTCTCTGTGTCATCCATGTGTACACCTCTCCTCTTTCGTAGTCCCTGGTGTCCCTTCTGAATTTGCGCAGCTTTGTCTGGAGGATCTCCTGTTGGAGTGCGTCTATCTTTGCTTGCAGTTCCGCAAGAGCCGTACTGCAGACATCCCTGGAGGTCTTGGCCTTGTATTTCTCCTCCATCGCATGAATCTGATGGCGGGTCTCCTTTAATCCTCCTTGAAGTTGCTGAACAGTCAGAGTTATGAGATCGAGACTGCAGCGGTTCAGTATACTTTGCCATTTGGAAAGGAACTCTTTGTCCTCGCGAAACAAAACCGGCTTGATGTGCAGGCGCAGTCCTCGTGGTATTCTCTGCACACGCGCATATTCGGACAGCGTGGAAGAGTGTAGCAACCATGCTACTTCTCTCTTTTTGAATTTTTCTAGGGTGTGCAAGACCTCAGCGTCTCCAGCTGGTGCAATTAAAGGTAAAGACTGTGCTGCGTTCAAAATCCTCTTCCTTTCTGCCTCTGTAAAACTGAAAGTGTCAGCTCGCAGATCCGTAGAGGCAGAAATGTCGGCAAAAGACATCACGATGTCTTGAGATTGAGGGAGGAAATTAAAATCTTTTTATATTCTGCTGTCATGGAAGGTATAATTACTGATGATACTTACAACCTATTATTTCGTGAGGAAGCCAAGATATCTAACATTTATTTTTTACCAAAAATACACAAATCATTGGAAAAACCGCCTGGACGACCCATAGTTAGTAATGTGGGCTCTTTACTACAGCCATTAGCTATTTACGTTGATATTGCTTTACAGGAAATTAACCCTAATTTAAAACATTGTGTACAGGATACAGGTGATTTTTTACAGAGATTAGAAAAACTCTCTTTACCCACGGAGGATTTTCTCTTGTGCTCGATTGATGTCTGTGACCTGTTTACTTCTATTCCACACGATGAGGGTATAGAATGTGCCCGTTCATACCTCGGTAATACAAAAACACCAACACACCAGATTTCTTTTTTATGCACATTATTGGAGATAGTACTTACGAAAAACTTTTTTTCTTTCAACACTGATTTCTATTTACAAACACAAGGCTGCGCCATGGGAGCTAACATGTCACCTGTGTATGCAAACATTTTTATGGATTTTTTTGAGAACACATTTATCTTTGCTAATCCTGAATACTCAGCACATATCATTACATATATGCGCTACGTGGATGACACGTTTTTCTTATGGCAGGGTGGCAAGGAGAAACTTTTGGATTTCCTTAATTATTTGAATAGGGTGCATAGCACTATTAAATTTACTTTGGAATACCACTCTTCCAATATACATTTTCTTGATGTCGACATTCATCGCTCAGACACAGGATTCAGTACATCTGTTTTTACAAAGCCTACAGACCGTAATAATCTTTTAAGCCCCACATTGTTTCATGCCCCTGGTCTGTTCAGTGGTTTACCAAAAAGCCAACTAATGAGAGTTAGGAGAATCACTTCTGATGATACCCTATACGCCCAAGAATCAGAAAAAATGGTTAATAAATTTGTTGTAAAAGGTTACGATAAAAACACTCTTTTAAAAATTCGTGAAGAGGTGGGAAAGATTCCGCGAGCCAATCTACTCACAAAAAAGAATGTTACAGCCAAACAAAAAAGAGTCCCTTTTGTTTCAACTTATGACACAAATGCTAAATACATAAGGAGAACTATTCTTAAACATTGGAAAGTTTTAAAATCTGATAGTAAATATGGAAATCTTTTTACTCTGCCACCAATTTTTTCATACAGAAGAGGAAGGAACGTGGGAGACATGGTTAAAAAGAGAACTGATTCCGTTAGGAACACTAATAAAAAATATAGTAACAGGATTGGCACTTTCCCTTGTCTCAACTGCGGCCACTGTACGGGCATCACCAAAGGGGATTATGTGATTCATCCACAAAAAGGCACAAAGCATTTTACAAAGGGTTTTCATACATGTGATTCTAAGGGCGTAATTTATTGCCTAAAATGTCCGTGTGGTTTGGCCTATATTGGGCAAACTAGTAGACCTGTAAAAATACGCCTAAATGAGCATAAAGCGGCCATTCGAAACTACAAACCACCCCCTAAAGAAACAAAAAAAGAAACTGACAAGAAAAAGAATAAACAGGAAACTTTTTTATACAAACATTTTTTTGATGAAGGGCATAGAACTTCCCAGTTAAGGTGGCAGATACTGGAAAAGGTAATAATGACGGATTATAATTTAAAATTAAAATTAAACCAACGGGAAAGTTACTGGATTTGGTTGTTGCAAACGCAGACTCCAAGAGGGTTAAATGAGGAATTCAGTCTGACTAGCTATTTGTAACAGTTTCCATTTTCAATGTTTCTAATTTGTTTCCTTATTCTTTACAGATTCTCCTAATTGTATCGATTAGAATCTAGTAGCAGGGGAAGGTATGGCTAATTTTACTTCCTTTTCGCTAAGACCTCATTTAAATAGGCCTTGATTGTTTAATATAATGGCTGAACTATAACTCTCTGCTTGGTAATTTGAACGATTTGAGTTATTTTTTCCAGCACTCAAGTTTCATACCGAACGAATCTTACGTCTGGACTGTAAAAATGAACTTTTTGTATTATTTGGACTCATTCTCTACGTGTACTACTATTTAACTTTTTTTACATGTTTGGAGGAGTGGTTAACTGCATTTACCTAATTTAAGGAAGGTGGGTGGTGGTTTTGAGCACCTGACGAAGGGGCACGCCCCCGAAACGTTGTATTGTTGGATTGACATTAAACACGGGAGCAATCCCTTGAGCATGCTACGTGTGCTGGAGTTATTTTATGTTCATTAATGTTGGAGGGGCCGTCCTCCTATACCCCAGGCACCGTACGTAATTATTGGGAGAGGTCAGGTGTGCGTGTGCGACTCCTTTGCCTAGCCAAGATTTTTACCAAATTAGATCTCATGGGGCGTACAGCCTAATTCATATTTGTCAAGGAGATGAGTGGAAAACGGCCTTCAACACCCGGGATGGCCATTACAAATACTGTACCTAGTAATGTCATTTGGCTTGTGCAGTGCCCCCACTATCTTTCAAGATCTCATCAATGATGTCCTCCGTTTCTGCACTCACGTGTCATTGTTTATCTGGACGATATTTTGGTTTTCTCCTCCTCGATGTCTGAACATATTTCTCAAGTGAAAGAAGTTTTGTGCAAGTTAAGCAAGAATCGTCTCTATGCTTAGCTTGAGAAGTGTGAGTTTCACAAATCCACAATTTAATTTCTGGGTTACATTATTTCTTCTTCCGGGTTCAAGATGGATCCTGCTGTCCTTGATTGGCCTGTTCCCAATGGTCTCAAAGCTATTCAAAAATTTTTTGGGTTTTGCCAATTTTTATCGTAAATTCATCAAGAATTTTTCCCAGATGGTGGCTCCTATTACGGCTCTCACAAAGAAACCGTTTAACTCTTCTTGGACCTCACAAGCACATTAAGCATTTGTGACACTCAAGAAATTGTTCAGATCGGCTCTGATTCTTTTTCATTCTGATCCTGCCTGGCCCTTTATTCTGGAGGTCGATGCTTCAGAGTTGGGAGTTGGGTCTGTCATGTCTCAACGTGCAGAGTTTCAAGGTACTCTTCATCCCTGTGCCTATTTTTCTCATAGACTGTCTCCAGCCGAGAGGAATTATGATGTGGGTAACAGCGAACTTTTGGCCGTTAAGCTTGCACTAGAGGAGTGGCGCCATCTGCTTGAAGGGGCTTAAGAGCCTATTACCATCTTAACTGACTATAAGAATCTTGAATATAATTCTACTGCCAGAAAACTCAATCCTTGTCAGGCCTGTTGGGCTTTGTTTTTCTCCAGATTCAACTTTTTTCATTTCCTATCATCCTGGTTCGAAGAACACGAAGGCGGATGCTTTGTCTGGTTCAGAAAGAGGTGAATTCAATCCTACCCACTCCTATTATCTCCCCTGACTTAGTGTGGCACCTACTTCTCTTTTAGTGACGGATCTGTCTAATGTGAAGCGCCCTCCTGAGTGTCCTCCTGGCAAGGTTTCCCAAGGGTTGCCAAGGTCCTCAAGTGGGTGCATTTTTCTAGAATTTTCTAAGACTAATGATTTCATCTCAAGGCAGGTTCTCCAAGATGGCTCATTTTGTTGAGCCATTTTCCCTCTGTGTCTGGCTTAGCCCAAGTTTTCATCAAAGAGATTTTTCATTTTCATGGAGTTCCTCAGTCTATCGTGTCTGATCGAGGGTTGCAATTTGTCTCCAGATTTTGGCAAGCTTTTTCTAAACATCTGGAGATCAAGTTAAATTTTTCTTTGGCTTATCATCCTCAAACCAATGGGCAGACGGGCAGGAACTGATGCACTTTCCCGTGATTTTAAGATCATTTGGTCCCAAGTCCACCAATCCCTTTTCTTCTCAGAAAGCCGCTACTGACAAGCACCATCATGCTTATCCTCAAGCTCTCAAATCTGAGATTTTGTTTGGCTTTCCACAAAGCACATCAAACTTTGCTTGCCTTCTCCCAAATTTGGTCCTCACTATGTGGGTCCCTTCAAGAATAAGGAGATAATCAACCCTGTGTCTATCCGTTTGGATCTTCCTTCTTCCATGAACATCTCAAATTCGTTTCATGTGTCCTTGGTCAAAACTTTTGTCAAGAACATTTTTTTGGTTGACCAACCTCCTCCTGATCCCATTATTCTTCATGATCACCAAGAAGGTGTGAGGCAAAGTCCAATATTTGGTTCATTGGAAGGTTCCAGTTTACTGTTCTAGATGAAGTGTTTATTCTGAGATTGTTTTCATGGTTTTGATTCCTGCTTGACTTCTGACTTTGATTCCTGCCACCTGCCTTGAACTTTTGACCTGATTCACGACCACGTCTTTTCAAAATCCTTGTCGGTACTTTGTTTACAGACTTGTTGTTTTGTTACGCACTTTCCCTTGTGTTTTCCGCAGCAGAAATCCCGGGGCCCCAAAAAGGGCGTCGGTGAACACTGGAATTCGCAGGGATCCTCTGTGCATTCAGAGTGTACCCATCTCTAAGCAAGGTTCCCGATAACAAAATTGTTACAAACGTTTTGTCTCATGAACTGGCCCTTAAATGGAAGGTGCATGTGCACCTTTACAGATATCAGAGGAATTATTTCATTCCCACCAGGCATACTTAACAGGAGCTTTGTTTTATGCGATTAGCCAACATCATAACAGTCAAATCTTTAGCTCACAATAATGTTATAGAGAGCTTTCAGTTTCCCCAATTTTTATATGATTTTCCTCAGAAAGAACAATACCAGCCTACTCAGGTTAAACATTTTATCAGTTCTTTGCCACAACCAGGCTCTGATTGCACCCATATACAGTATGTGCCTTCAAGCCAAGTAAAATGACAAGTTTGCTAACCTTTCTAACTGATCACACCTAAAATGCTCTAGCACTTTGCATCAGGAAACTTCATCACCAACACTCAAAGCTCTCAAAGCTCCTTAAAAATCACTTTCCAAAGGAAGCACTTGGCAAGTTTTTGCCAGAAGGTGAGCCAAGTCGGAAGCTGGTGAATTTGTGTCCCTCAAGAGGAGAGTAAAAAGGGGCTTAATTGAGAAGCCTGAATATTCCTGAATATGGAAGCCAACATGTATGATGAGAACCCCAGTGTGGGGAAAAGTTTGAATGTGTGAAGTTGAAATGCTAATGAACTACAGTATATGCTGTGACTTTATGTGGAAAAAGTCCTGAATAAACCTCGGTTTTTGCCTGAAAATGCTGTATCCTTGTCTTTATGCTCCTGATAGACAGTTTACCCGCCTACCATAGCTAATTTCCCTTAAAAATGATGTGTACAGGCAGCCAGCTTGTCACACCCTCCACATTTTGTTTCTTTCTCTTCTTGCTAACAGATTGTAAGTTCTTTTGGTCCTGGACCTCATCCCAGATATGTATTGAAACTCTTTGCTTATAACTAACTGCTAACACCCATGGGGTTGTTTTCTCTGGATAAAAGGCTCTTATGTAAATTGGTTTATTATGAAGGGCCATCTGCCACAAATATGTAATTCTAAGAATGGTGCTTCATTCCAGTTCCATTCCAGTATCTGAATTTTTTGGGATGTTTATTGATAGTTGTTTTGGTTCTTTACAATAGATCACCTTCCACCAAATTTACCCATGCACACAGAAGGCTTTAATGGTGTAGTAGTTTGGATGGTGTAACTACCTGCCATTCTCTACACAGCATGTGCAACTCCCAGAGGGCACCTGATCTCTTCTTCTTTTACATTCCCCTTATTTGCCACTTACTCTTCCTGATTCTAGGTTTATCCTGCCCTTACTTGTACCCACCTAATGTTCTGTTCATTTTTTGTTGAAGGAAACTTGGGGCAGATTTACTAATGGACAAAGTGTCTGTCGCTAGCAAATTTCACCAAAAAGACGATTGGCAGGGGCATCGCCAGTTTAATAAAAGGTGTAGAGAACAATTTGCTAGCAAAAGAGCTCAGCACTAAGTTTTCCGTCCTTTCGCTGGGTGGATTTTCGATCAGGTTGAACACATTTTTTGCAATAATTATTTTAAAAAGCCAACCCTACGCTGGCAATTTTTCTCTTTCTCTCTGTGTACAAATATTGGCTTTTTATCATTTATTTGGTCAACTCCAGGTTGTGGGTGAGATCGAGCATTGGCAAGTAGCAGATGGTCTAAGCCACAGTGTGGGTTACACTGTGCGCTGGTGATTTCTTTCTGTGTTTCGATCATAACTATGCAAATTCATCAAAGTGTGAACTTTACAATACCTTACCCTTTTTGCCAGAGTCTGCTTCGCCAGGTATAAGATGAAGATACATGCTCAACAATCTTATGTCAGTGACATCATATCCTGTATGCTGAAATGTCATAAAAAAAGACATGTCTAGGACAATAGAGGATCTATTTTGTATTTATTTTGATTCCTTTGACATTTTTAAAAATACAGTCATATGAAAAAGTTTGGGAACCCCTCTTAATTCTTTGGAGTTTTGTTTATCATTGGCTGAGCTTTCAAAGTAGCAACTTCCTTTTAATATATAACATGCCTTATGGAAACAGTAGTATTTCAGTAGTGACATAAAGTTTATTGGATTAACAGAGAATATGCATCATAACAAAATTAGATAGGTACACAAATTTAGGGCACCCCAACAGAAATATTACATCAATACTTAGTTGAGCTTCTTTTTGCAAATGAAACAGCCTCTAGATGCCTCCTATAGCCTTTGATGAGTGTCTGGATTCTGGATGGTGGTATTTTTGACCATTCGTCCTTACAAAAGCTCCATAGTTTAGTTGCATTTGATGGCAGCCAAGCATGGACAGCTTGCTGCAATTCATCCCAGAGATTTTCGATGATATTCAAGTTGGGCGACTGTGATGGCCATTCCAGGATATTGTACTTCTCCCTCTGCATAAATGCCTTTGTAGATTTCAAAGTGTGTTTAGGGTCATTATCTTGTTGGAATATCCAACCTCTGCATAACTTCAACTTTGTCACTGATGCCTGAACATTATCTTGAAGAATTTGTTGATATTGGGTTGAATTCATCCAACCCTCGGCTTTAACAAGTGCCCCAGTCCCTGAACAAGCCAAACAGCCCCATAGCATAATGGAAACTCCACCAAATTTGACCGTAGGTAGCAGGTGTTTTTCTTGGGATGCAGTGTTCTTCTTCTGCCTTGCAATGCGCTTTTTGTTATGATGACTAAATAACTCAATTTTATCTCATCAGTCCAAAGCACTTTGTTCCATAATGACTGTGATTTTGGGTTGTCTGTAACCATTCTCACAATCCTCCACATATGCCGCTCCTGCATTTTTCTTGGCCTGGCAGACCTGGGTTTTACAGCAACTGTGCCTGTGGCCTTCCATTTCCTGATTACATTCCTTACAGTTGTAACTGACAGCTTAAACCTCTGAGATAGCTTTTTGTAGCCTTCCCCTAAACCATGATACTGAACAATCTTTGTTTTCAGATCTTTTGCGAGTTGTTTTGAGGATTCTACATTGTCACTCTTCAGAGGAGAGTCAAACAGAAGCACAACTTGCAATTGGCCACCTTACTGTAAATACTGTACCTTTTCTCATGATTGGACACACCTGCCTATAAAGTTCAAGGCTTAATGAGCTAATCCAACCAATTTGGTGTTGCCAATCATCACAATTGAGCAGTTGCATGCATTGAAATTAGCAAAATTACAAAGGTACCCACATTTTTGCAAAGCCAGTTTTTTTTACATTTGATTTAATTTCATACAACTGAATACTGCTCCACTAAAACAATTTTGTTAAGAAAAAACCCCAGTACTCATATGTTCCTGGGAAATGAAAGACATACCATGGTTATCTTTTTTGCTGACAGTCGAGTAAATTATTATGCAGTCTGAGAGGGGTTCCCAAACTTTTTCATATGACTTGTAAGCGTCCACTTCCAGCAATTTCACCAATAAAAATAAATAAGCATATTCGCTGCAAATTGCGAAATCTTCCGAGGTGAAAAATAGTAGTTAGTAAATCTGCTCACTTGAGTTACTTTTCAGTTACTTACAGTCCTCGGGCATCCTTAAATACTTTCCCAGTCTTGATCTGGGGAAACAGCATATTACAGTATCATTCAGGTACCTGATTTCTTCACACAAAGTTGACAGCCTCCATAAGGTGAAATACTCTCCTCAGGCTTTAAAGGAACAGTAATGCCAAAAAAAATGAATGAGTTTTATATCATGTACTGTTGCCCTGCACTGGTAAAACTAATCTGTTTGCGTCAGAAACACTACTATAGTTCATATAAACAAGCTGCTGTGTAGAGATAGCGGAAATTGAAAAAAGGCTATATGGCACAGGTTAAATAATGGATAACAGATAACACTATTATGTTCTATAGATCTTATCTGCTGTGTAACCTAAGCTTTTTCTCATTTGTATGACTGCCCCATTGCTATACAGCACCTTATTTATAAAAACAATAGTATTGTTTCTGAAGCAAACACAGCAGTTTTACCATTGCAGGACAACAACACTGCATTATATTTTTACTACTTTAAAACACTTTCATTTTTTGATGTTACTTTTCCTTTAATTAGCACCCACTCTTTCCTAGTGAAAGGGGTCTTAGCAAAAAATGTTCTAATTTATTGTCCAAGGCAAATACAGTATAATGTGAATTTTTGAACACACGTAAAACATTAGAAGGGTGTACTTAGGGTAGATATACAACTAGGGGCCTGTTTTTCAAATTTGTAATAAACTGCAATCATATAAACCACTCATTGCCATTTTATCACCAGGCACTATTGTGTAAAAATGGTGTACATCTTAAAATCTGGCATATTTTACAGAGTCGAAAACTTGAATCTGTGAACATCTCTAAATTGCTCACTGGTCCTCTCCCAATGACTTACACAGCGATTCGGCAAGTTTTAGGTGGCAAATAGTCTAATTCAAATTCTTAAAGGGCAAGAATATGATAAATCTCAAAAATGTGCCTACTCTTTCACGATTTTAATTTCATTAGGCAGGGCGTCTCAAGATACCTGAAAGAAATGGGATAATTATCACCACTGGGAGGTTGTTACGCTGTGGGTGAAGGGGTTGGTGTGGCTGTGGTGCTGGGAGCGGCTTCTTTTATATCCTACAACACAATTAATTTTTTACCATCGAGTACATTTTTTGCTCCTATTTAACGATCGGGAGGGTGTTCACTGTGGGAGAAGGGGTTGGCTTGGCAACATTGAGTAAATGGAATCATTAGTTCATCGTCGCAGCAAGCTTAGAGCTGCACTTACTTATTACCTCTTTCAGTACCTGGGAGGGTTTATACTGGGGTGAAGGGGTTGGTTCGGAATGGTTGGGAAACGGAACCTACTTCTGCTACCGCCGCAATAAATCTAAGAGTCGCACATAGATAGTACCTCTTTTCGGTCTAAATGCAGCAGTCTGCTATGATATTAATATTTTAGAAGTTATATGCTGCGGTAATACCTAATTAAATGTATAAAATGCTATGCATGGTGGATTACCATTGTCTATGTATATAAGGCTGATACCAGTACACAACAGCACGCAACCATATTATTTTGTGGGATCGTTCGGTATATATATTGCCGCAGAGATTTGTTTTAAACCCACTATCCTGTGGCATCTCTCCTCCCTGTACCTAACGTATTTTAATGGTGTAAATCTCGACTTCTCTCTCTTTCTTAATGATATTTATTAAAAGTTATGTTTTAACACATGTTTTGGGGTAGACATATGACTGTTTTTGGACTAAGAGGGATGGGAAGGTGCAAAGCAATAGGTCAATTCTTTTTCTTTTCTTTATTGTATGTAGCTTCTTTGAAGGAAATCAACATGAAGCCTATTGAATGTGGACGTTTGGAGTGTGTTAACTAAGCTATGCCTTCATTATAAATCATAGTATACAGTTTCATCCTTGTACCTTTAGTCTCTCTCAATCATACACATATTATATTTGTAACCTACACATGTAAAACAATTCAATTTTTTATATTAAAAAATAGAATTAGTGATGTATGAGATACTACTTAACCCTTTAACTCATCCTTATTTAACTCAAAACTCTTGCAATTGAAAATATGGGGAGATGTTATAAGAAAAACAAATCAAAAACACTAACATTTCTATTATGTTTGAATTTTCATTTCTCAGTTGTTGCCATCTTTGTAACCTTTTTATGCAATGATTTTGATGTTTCTTTTATTAATATACTTAAGTGCAGTCCCAACAAGATACAAATATATAACAAACAATATACAAATATATTCACCATGGATTCAAAATGTAAAAAAAAACACATGCAAAATAAACACAAGTATATATACAGTATATATATATATATATATAAGAACAATAATACATATAGATTATAGTGTCTGATAATCTATATTCTAGTGCTCATTCCATCTTTAAGACATTGTTTATGGTATAAAAACTTTATAAGTAATGTCTGAAATGAAATAACAGATGAATAACTGTCATAGTACTTTGTTAGGGTACAGTGTATAGCTTTTTAATGCTGAGCATCCTGCAAAATCTGAATATTAGTGAAGTAGGAAGAGTTCTACTTTAGGCAGACAGATTAATTTTTACTTTCAACCAGCATACAGTACACATTCTCAAATGCTTTAAAAATTCATAATGAATACATGCTTTGAATGTATGTTTAAAAATGTTAATTCGCTGCAATGTATAAGGCTATGCATCTTCATTAGTGTTTCTGGCTGTCCTCTGAATTCATGGTTAACTGAAGAAAGGTTTTTCTCTCTAATTTTAGTAATAAGGATCAAAAATATTTAATTCTATGAAAAGTGTAGTAACCCATTTTTCCTATTGTACTGTATACTGTATTATTCCCTAACCCATAATGTATAACATAAAAACATATGAGGTCCTTAAAATAAAAGAAAAAAACACTAGTTCATTAAAGTATTAAACTATTTTAATCAACAACCATTACAGAATGTGCTTTTAATACTTGAATTTATTTATTATTTAATACTTGAATTTATTTATTATTATTTATGTCAGTTCTACACCTATGGAATATTCTGATAAACTGTACTTTCCAACAATTCTGATCAACATTATAACCACACAAAGTATACAACATTTCACAAAAGAAAACAGGGGGGTGCTCCAAGTGTGATAACACAGACAAAGCTTTGATGAAATCTTCAAAATGCACTTACAAAAGATCAAATGGTAAAAGCAACATACAATCAAATCCCCTTCTGCCTCAACATGTTTTACTCTCAGCAGTGCTTCCTCAGGAGACGCTGCTAATCATGAAACATGTTGAGACAGAAGGGGATTTGATTCTATATGTTTTTTATTATTTGATCTTTTGTAAGTGCATTTTGAAGATGTTGATAAAGCTTTATGTGTGTTATCACACTTTGAGCACTCCCCTGTTTTCTCTTGCATCACAAGGGATAGAAAGTGAAAGTTCTTTTCTTCTAGTCTGAAGGGATGGCCTCTGGTACGGTGATCATCTTTATGGGTAAAAAGGTCCCCTGCTATTCATCTATAATGTCCTCTAATGTTCTTGTAAAGTGAAGTGAATATCCCCTTGCAAGCCATAGAAAACAACCCCAACCTTGACAGTCTACCCTTATAATTTAAGTCTTCCATCCCTCTAACCAGTTTAGTTGCACATCTCTGTACTCTCTCCAGCTCATTTATATCCCTCTTAAGGACAAGAGTCCAAAACTGCACTGCATAATCCAGATGAGGCCTTACCAGGGACCCATAAAGAGGCATAATTATGTTTTCATTCCTGGAGTTAATACCCTTTTTTTATGCAAGAAAGAACTTTATTTGCTTTAGTAGCAACAGAATGACACTGCCCAGAATTAGACAACTTGTTATTTACAAAAACCCCTATATCCTTCTCATTTAAGGAAACTCCCAACACACTGCCATTTTGGGGCAGATTTATCAAGGGTCAAATTTCAAAGTGGAAAATTCTTCAAAATCCGACCATCGAATAGAATCCTCCGACATTCGAAGTCTGAGAATTTTATTCATCGTACGATCATATTCCGATCGTAGTGCGATCGTACGATCGTACTCCAATCGTACTTCGAATCGTACGATTCGAATGATTTTATCGTACCATCGTACGATTTTCCTTCGAAACCTAAAAACTTAGAAATAAGCTCTGGCAGGTCCCCATAGGCTAACATAGCACTTTGTCAGGTTTAAGTTGGAGAAGTATCGAAGTCGAAGTTTTTTTAAAGCGACAGTACTTCGATTATCGAATGGTCGAATAGTCGAACAATTTTTACTTCGAGTCAAAGTAAATTCGAAGTCGTTGTATCCTATTCGATGGTCGTAGTGTCCAAAAAATTACTTAGAATTTCGAATTTTTTTCCCTTGAATTCACTTCGATCCTTGATAAATCTGCCCCTTAGTGCATAACCTTGCATTTATCAACATTCTCCTCATTTTCCAGTTTGCTGCCCAGTTCTCTAACTTCACTCTTTGATAAATCTACTCTGTAGTTTTTAAAAGCCTTTCTCTTCTTTCCTATTGACTTCTTTAGTGCTATATTAAGCCACATAGGGTGATTCTTAGTTCTTCTACATTTAATCCTTAAGGGAATAAATTGCGAACAACAACATTTTAATATCATTTTAAAAGACAACCATTTCTGTGCTGTGTTTTTAGCTGAAAACATAGGGGCAAATTCACTAAGATACGTAGTTGCGCCAGCGTCCGCTTCACCGCACTTCGCCAGGCATATTTTCGCCAGCGCTACGCAATTCACTAAAATCTGAAGTTGCGCTCAGAGGAAGCGTAAGGTTGCGAAGTTGCACTAGCGTTAATTCGCCAAGCAAAGCGAAGTTACGCTAGCGCTGCTTAATTTGCATAATGTTACAATGGAGGTATATGTAGCATCACTACACAAGCCTGGGAAACCTTCAAAACAACATATAACATTTTTATTTTGCCCTACACATGTGCCCACTGTATAGTTAAGGTGCCATGAGTTAGAAAATGTAGGGGGGAAGGAGGGTAGCCCCAAAAAAAATTTCGATCTTTTTTAGCCTATCACCCACTTAGAAAAAATTTTTACTTTTTTTTTTCACTTCTTTTTATTGATGTCAATCAAATATGTTTACAACAACACAGAATGTAGCATTGTATATACATTGTATCTTTTACACCAAAATCAAGGTCACTATAGTAGCTGAATTAAACATTCTGTCAAACAGCAGTATCGAAAACATGCATGTGCAATAACACATTTCCGAGATACAGCCTATTTTAAGGTAACATGAAACAGAAAAAACAAACAAACATATGGAAGGTTTCCCAAAAAAAAAAAAGTAAGGGATCAGTCACACCTCATAACCGAACCTGCCTCAGCTGTGTGTGATATTCTCTTGTTGCAGGTGTATAGAGAGTGAACCTTAAAAAGCAAGTGGGAAAGTTTCCAGGCTGTGGGCTATTTAAGCCTGCTGGTTATTTTTCTCTCTGTAAGTCACCCACGGTTGCCAAATGGCATCATAGGTGGATATTCTATTTTCATTATGAGCCACCATTAATTCCATATTTGCTCTAACATCCATTGCTAAAAGTATGTGTTCGTTGAAATTGGTCCTCCAGGTTTCCAAAACTTGGCAATCAAGGTGGTAGTGGTGTTAAATAGGTGAAAAAGCTATTTTTTCTTAGATTTAGGAACATGGTCCGGGAACATCAGTAGCAACACCACTTGTGGTTCATAAGGGATGTCCAGTTCAAGACCTTGCGTTAAAATGTTAAACACAGATTTCCATATGTGTTGTGACAGTGGGCAATCCCACCATAGTTGTAGCAGAGTTCCAGACTGACCACAGTTTCTCCAACAAAGCGGGGAATGAGATTGAGAAATTTAATGCAAGGTTGTCGGCGTAAGGTGCCACCTATAGATCAATTTTTTGTGGGACTCTAGGTGGTTAGTGCATCTTGTAGCACCTGATAAGATCTGTGCCGCCTCTAACCATTGATCAGGATGGAGCGATAAATGGAGGTCTCTGTCCCATTTAATCATGTATGAATATTTGTATTCTGGAGTATCCGAAATAAGCGATTTATAACAGCTAGAGAGTACTCACTTCATGGACCAGCCATTAACCGAAAGTCTCTCTAGAAATGAAGGTTGGGGAGGAGTTTTGAGCCCAGGGAGATTTGAGCAAATGTGTAAGGCATAAATAGGTGAAATAGTCTTGGTTATTTAACAGAAATTTAGTTTGCAAGTCTTGGAACGATAAATATGAACCTGGACCAAACAGGTCCTTTACAGTCTGCACACCATTAGTAGTCCAGGATTGTAAAGGTAAGTCACTTACAAAGTAATGAAGACAAAAAGGAACACCAAGAGCCCCAATAGTGTAATATGTTTTTACAAGGAGTAATAGTAGAGTAAACAAGTTAATACTCACAAGCCAGGGTTACCGATAGGCAACCACTGTATAGGCAGGTGGGGAGATTATCCTAACCCCACTCAGGAATATCGACTCCATCAGTTCCGCAGATTCTGCAGCCTTTGACTTATTAAAAAAACGAGAAATGTACTGGATCCAGACCCTCAGGACCCTGGTACCTGAGGGTCTTAATGAAGTTTTAGAAAAACTCTATTAATTCATCTTGTATCATTCCATATGCCATATTGTTCCGTTTTATGTTTTATCAGTCCTCTCTTTTAGTAGCCTTTTTATTTAGTTTTATTGCACTTATTCATACTGTATATATTTGATGCGTTTATGACCGATTATTTGTATCACTTCGCAATATTTCGGAAAAGGTGATGTGCATATTTGGTTGCATACTTTTGCATGATTGCCTGCATAGTTTTGCATGCTATACCAAAATTTGTATTCACATGTACATTGCGTTTATGGATTATTACTATTGTTATTATTATCATCACGATTATTATCATCTGTTGTTAGTACTACTGATTTTACTGATGTAACATGGTGGCTATTTTATTACGTGATATTTATTCCTCATTTTTATAATCGGTCTGGGTATTTTAATTTTTATTCAACGTTTTATTCAACGCTGTTTAGAGTTCATATATCAGGTTCTTTCTATGTGTGTATTTTTTAGGGATGCACCGAATCCACTTTTTTGGATTCGGCCGAACCCCCGAATCCTTCACGAAGGATTCGGCCGAATACCGAACCTAATCCGGACCCTAATTTGCATATGCAATTAGTTGTGGGAAGGGGAAAACATTTTTTACTTCCTTGTTTTCTTACAAAAAGTCACGCAATTTCCCTCCCGCCCCTAATTTGCATATGCAAATTAGGATTCGGTTCGGCCGGACAGAAGGATTCGGCGAATCAGAATCCTGCTGAAAAAGGCCGAATCCTGGCCGAATCCCAAACCGAATCCTGGATTCGGTGCATCCCTAGTATTTTTATGTGTGTATGTACTGTATATATTCATATATTTATATGCATTCCTTTGCATTTTCATTGGTTATGACACTTTATTAGCCCCAACCTAAATGGCCGTTTATACCACTATCTATTTTCCACCACCAATATGGCTACACCATTTCCTGTTTGTCTTTCCTAAAATTAGTCACACTATATAACACGCCCAGGCATCCTCAAGCAGCACAGAGGCGCCTGGTGTGTTTATACAAAGACACTGGTAAGTTATGTCTATTCCTTCTTAAAGGTTATTGATTTCCCTTTTTTTTTGTTGTTTTTAGTCATTTGTGCTACATCCCCTTGTTTTAAATATACCTTAGTCTACTAATTTACGTCTCCCACATAGTTTAATTTTTATGTTTCTCACCCAGATACTTTATGTTTCTCATTTAGACTAATATATACCAGCTGCCTATTCCCCATGTCCATCAGCATTTGCTTCCCCATGCTGTGAACTATTCCTCTTTCCCTTGTTTCCCCCTCCCCCCACATACTTCCCTTCAATTAGTCACACTATATAACATGCTCAGGCGTCCTCAAGCAGCACAAATGCGCCTGGCGTGTTTATACAAAGACACTGGTAAGTTTTATTCACTCCATCTTAATTTTATTGATTTCTTTTGTTGGTTTAGTCATCTGTGCTACATCCCCTGGCTTTAAATATACCCTAGGTCACGCTCTTTATTATGTTACTATTTTATGTCTCCTATTATGTCTCCCACCCAGATACTTGGTTTCCAATTTAGATAATATATACCAGCAGCCTATCCCCCATGTCCATTAGCACTTGTTTCCCCATGCTGTGAACTATTTCTCCTCCCCTTGTTTCCCCTTCCCCCCATATACTTGGCCCAAGGGCATCACTTAGTATCCACACTTCCCCATAATCCGAACAGCCGCATAAATTATATTTTACAAATTTGCCTGTCTCTGTGTTTTTAGTTGTTTTTGCTCCCGTTCCACATTGCCTGATGAAGCAGGAAAGGTCTGCGAAACGCGTTGCAATACTGTTTTGTGAATAAACTATTATTGAAAATTACCACTTTCGTTGGTGTCTGCTTGGAGGAGGTAAGTTCACTACTACCTCCTCTGAAATACCCATTGGGTTTTTAAGTGCTTTTAGCTATTTCTATCCTTTTGGCGCCTCTGTTTTGTCTTACTACTTACAAAGTAATGGAGACTTTTGCAATGGCATTCTTAGAGAAATAGTCGAGATGATGCCTAGATCAGATCTTGTTTTCTCCCACACTTTGAAGATTTTATCAGTAGGAGGTAACATCAGAGTTCCTTTAGGTCGTAAGCAAGGAGGGGTCCACAGTAGTTGAGGAATTGTAAGTTGAGGCATTTCAAAAGTCTCTAAGTCTAACCAGTATCTACAGGACAACGGACTGCATTTTTACAGCAGTAGCCAAAAGGGAAGCTCTAAAATAACAAGATAGGTTAGGCATTTCAAAAGCACCCAGAGAAGCCGGTCGTTCTAACACCCTAGCTGCTGTACGAGGCTTCTTTCCTCCCCATATAAAATAGTTTAATGTATTGTGGCGGGAGATCTATCTGGATGGTTCGAAATAAATACAGAATTTTTGGCAAAGCAGATATCTTTACAGCATTAATTCTACCAGTCCATGAGATATATGAAGGTTTCCATTTAAGGTACTGTTCTTGAAGGGCTTTCTGCAGGGGAATATAATTGTGTTTGTATAACAACTCAGGGTCTTTAGGGACTCGAATACCAAGATATGTGATAAAGGACTCTCTCCACTCAAATAGATAATTACTTTTAAGAAGTCATACCTCCTGAGCTGAGATAGGTAGGGCCTGTGTTTGTTGAGGATTAATTTTACACCAGGAGACACGATAAAATGAATCTAATTCTTGGAATACATTAGGAAGTGTGATGTGTAAATAAGTCAATGAAAGAATCCCGTCATCGGCAAAAAGTCCAATAGTGCTATTACCAAGTTTTGTTGGGATCCCCCTAATATCCTGATTTTGTCTAATTCTGATTGCTAGTGGTTCTACTAGGAGGGCAAAGATCAAAGGGGATAAAGGGCACCCTTGTCTGGTACCGTTTGTGATAGTGAAGGCATCCGACAGGATCCCTGATGTCAGAACCTTGGCTGAGGGTTTTGAATAAAGCGGTATGATTGCTCGTAAAAAAGTCTCCTAACCCAAATTTTGTGAGTGTCTGCATCATAATGGATCCTGTCGAAGGCCTTCTCCGCATCCAATGACAACAGTAAGGCTGGGAGTTTATTTCTTTTAATAATATGTAGTAGGTTATGAAATCTTCTGGTGTTGTCAGGGGCTTGTCATCCAGGGACAAATCCCACCTGATCATAATGAATAAGATGTGGCAAGACAGTATTCAGATGGAGTGCCAAAATTTTAGAGTAAAGTTTAAGGTCAGTATTTAATAAAGCTATAGGCCTATAGTTACTGCAATGTTCCAAAGCTTTACCAGGCTTGGGGATAGTTGAAATGTGTACCTGAAGGAACTGAGGTTGTATTTTCCCTATTTCCATAATAGATTGAAATACTTTTAATAGATGGGGAACTAAAATATCTGCATATTTTTGTAATAAAGGTTAGTGTAGCCATCAGGCCCTGGGGCTTTACCCAACTTTAGTAATTTTATAGCTCTGAGGATTTCATCCTTAGTTATTGGGGCGTTTAGTAGATCAATTTGGGACGCAGAAGGTCGTGGAATCTGAATTGAGTCCAAATACTGTTGAATTACCCCTTTTGTAGGTTGTGGTTCATCAGTATTACAGGTATAGGATCCCTTACCCGGAAACCCGATATCCAGAAAGCTCCGAATTACAGAATGGCTCCCATAGACTCCATTTTATCCAAATTTTTAAAAATGATTTCCTTTTTCTCTGTAATAATAAAACAGTAGCTTGTATTTGATCCCAACTAAGATATAATTAATCCTTATTGGAAGCAAACCCATCCTATTGGGTTTTTTTAATGTTTAAATGAATTTCTAGTAGACGTAAGGCATGAAGACCCAAATTACGGAAAGATCCATTATCCGGAAAACCCCAGGTCCCGAGCATTCTGTATAACAGGTCCCATACCTGTAATAGAAAGGGTGTACAGGGAGGAGTAGTAGGAGGCGAACTGGTCAGCTATTTGAAGTGGATAAGTAATCTTGAGTTGTCTCACTTTTAGATTTTGGATTCTCGTATTGGCCTGCTTTTTACGTAGTTGTGAAGCTAAAAGCATGTCTGCTTTATTACTTTTGGTATAGTATAGTTGTTTAAGAAGTTTCAATCTGTACTCTGTCTTAGCATAAAGAAGGTTTTGCAACTCAAGTTTGAGTGTTTTTATTTTGTCTGCTAGGACTTGAGAAGGATGCAAATAGTAATCATGTTCAGCCTTCTGTATTTGGTGTTGTAACTCCTGTATTTGTGATTCTCTTTTCCTACCAAGATTAGTAGCCTGCGAAATAATCTCCCCACGCATTGTAGCTTTATGGGCTAACCAAATGGTTTGGATGTCCATCCCTGGAGTGGCATTGTTCACAAAATAAGAGTTTAAGGGTTGTTTCAGGTCTTCCTGGATGTCAGGATGTGTTAGAAGAGAGTTATTTAATCTCCAGGGGGAACATTTTTTTCCTGTCTGGAGATAAATTGAGTTCAATTTCCAATGGGTCATGGTCTGACCAAGATTGTTTCCCTATCCATGCTCTATTGGTTTGGACTGTAGTTTGAGGGTCTAGCAATATTAAGTCGATTCTAGAGTGGGTTAAAAACCTGGGGGAATGAAAAGTTTAATCTTTTTCTGTTGGGTGGTGGGCTCTCCAAATATCTATAAGGGCAAAGTTATGTAAAAGGTCTTTAAATTTACGGGCCTGTCATAATTGATGCTGTGTGAAGCGGTGTTGAGATGTCCTGTATACGTCCATGACAGGGTCAGGAGCAAGGTTGAAATCTCCCGCCACAACACATCTACCTTTTCTAAATTGCATAAGGTGTGCTAGAGTTTTTTCAAGAAACTGCAGTTGGTTATCATTGGGAGCATAGACATTTATCAACATATAGAGCTGGTTGTTTAGAGTACATAGAAGCAGTAAATACAGTATCTGCCTGAGGGGTCAGCAATCATGCGATGCATACTAAATGTGACCTTTGCACCAATTAATATGGAGACACCTTTAGTAGTAGGAGAAAGAGCATGGAAGTCATGCAGATAATGTCTATTATGAAACGCTGGTTGATGTGATTTTTTTAAAGTGGTTTTCCTGAAACATCAACACATCTGCTTTACATTTGTGAGCTTCGTTAAGTGCTAGGTTCCTCTTTTGAGGGGTATTTAACCCTCTAGTATTTAAAGAATACAATTTAACCATAATATGCATGACATGTTTGCTCCACCACAAGCTGAATCATCAGTATAACATATTTCAAGAGAGCTGAAACCCATACATACAAATATTGTAAAAACATTATTATGCTAAGATCCTTTGAGATAAAAAAAAACAAAAGCAATCTAGATAAGGTGTGAATTATACAGTAAAAAACCTGAAACAAAAATAAAATAAAATGGGAAACCTTCCGTAAAAGAACTGTGGTTAAGCATCTTCAGATGGCGCAGGTAAGAGAATAGAGCTGCACCCAAATAGATCCCAGATGGTGTTTAAACTGGTAATGTGGGGGGAAGAAAAGAGAATTGTCATCCGTTAACAATGCCAGCAACAGTGCTGGTATCAGCCAAAAAGGGAACAGGTGAGCAAAGAGAAGTTATGCTCCCACTTCTTGAGCCATAGTTGAGGTAGGTGAGGAGAGAGATATGTTATTTAAGAGTGTAGGTAAAGTCAGCCAGATACATTACCCCTCTTGCTAATCTTTGCGCAATCTTTGTACTTGCTTATGTGGAGGGGATCTCGGCGGAGAATCCAAGGTGTTAAGCAGGTTCCATCTGCGCAAGGCTTTTCTGGCTTCCTCTGGGGAGGCCAAAGATGTGATCATGCCTTGCCTGTTAACCACAAGCTTCACTGGGAATCCCCAGCGGTAGGAAATACTGTTGTCCTGTTATTTGTCTCAAGTTATTTCTGGGAGAACGGTCCTCCAGGTCTGCTACCTTGTTAGCGTGCCGTTCAATTTCTTTTGCCGCCTTATCTTGGTGTTCCGCCAAGTCGTTAAGGGAGTCTGCGTATTCTCCCATCTTGGCCTCAATATGTTATGTGCGATCCCCTATTTCTTGCAATGTCCGTAGAAAGTTGTTTAATGTCAGCTTGTAAGGTATGTTTAAGATCTAGAAGCATAGTTTTAAGTTTCTCAGCCGAGGAGCGGTGCAGATCTGCTTCCTGCTGGGGTTCCAAGATTTGAGCAGTCGTTTGTGCAGCAAAGTATGCTGTAACAGTGGAATTTGCTTTTTTTTTTGCTGAAGTTTAGGTGCCATACCTCTCCGAAGTATCTCTCAGTCCTTGTGATAATTATTGGTTTGTGGCTCTGTACAGCACGGAGCTCAGGATTTAAGCGTCCATGTGCAGTGGTAGTTGGCTCCGTCCCCCTTTTTAACTTTTTTTGAAGCAATCCCTATCTACTCTATTGCACTTCGCCTGGTCTGAGGTGGCGAAGGAAGTCTGACGTAAAAGGTAGCGTTCAGAAAAATTTGCACGTCAGTAAATTTGCGTAGTTACGTCTGTTGCGCAAATTCACCAGGCGTAAGGGTGTGAAGTAACACTAGCGAATTTACGCCAGCGTCCATTAGTGAATCGGCGAATTAACGAAAATGCGCTACGCTAGCAAATTAACGCTAGCGTTGGGCGCTTTGTCCTTTAGTGAATTTACCCCATAATGTCACAATCTATGCTCTGAAGGGCAGCCCTCAAGGTACTAAACTTAGCTTTTTTGAAATTCATGGTTTTTGTTTCTCTAGTGTAAATTAGTTTTTTTGCACCAGACATTAAATTATATTACATTATGGTCATTATTACCCAGGGGTTCAATTACTTGTAATTTTGCTATACATTCTGGCTCATAAGAGATCACTAGATCCAGAATAGCATTTTTTCTGGTGGCTCTTAAACAACTTGTGCCATAAAATTGTCATGCAACAAGTTTATAAACTTGTTCCCATTTACTGACCTGCTCACTTACATTAGGGGTCTATAGCATACTATTACAATTAATTTGCTGGACTCTTTACAATTAGTGAAGAGCTCCACCCATAAGACTTAACATCACCTCCTCCTTCATTTTAGCTTTTAAATCCTGCCTAACAATCAGACATACCCCTCCTCCTTTTCTATTGCCTCTGTCTCTCTGAAACAATGTATAGCCGCTGATATTAATTGCCCAGTCATGCAACTCATTCAGCCATGTTTCGGCCATACCAATCATACTTTCCCTCCAGCACCAACATCTCCAGCTCTCCCATTTTAACAGTCAGACTTCTTGCATTTGCAAACATACATTCAATACTGGCACCCTCCAGCTGTCTAGCCATCTCCTCCTCCAAAACAGCTGCACCATCATCACTGAGGTGCAGCCCATCCCTAGCAAAGAGAAACCAGCCCAGTTCTCCAAAAATTCAACACCCTCCTCCCTACACCAATCTCTCAGCCACGCATTAATCTCCCTGAGCTCCCGCTGTCTTCTTAATGTTGCTCATGGCTCAGATAATATCTCTGAGAAAATTACCTTGGAAGTTCTCGCCCTCAACTTCACACCTAATTTTTTTTAAAAATGTTCTTCAGGACCTCACCACCTCCTCTAACATTGTCATTGGTACTTATGGGTACCAAGACTGCCAGGTCTTCCCCAGTCCCTCCCAATAAGCTGTCCACTTGTGCTGAACCCTAGCACCAGGCAAGCAGCAGACTGTTCCTTGCAGAAGATTACCCTATCTACCTTTCTAATAATTGAATACCCTATAACTAAAAACATGCCTATCCTTCTTTGCACTTCCCTCACGACCTGTATTAGAGACACTGACTCCCAGGGTGCTCTGAGAGTCAGCTTGCTCCATGCACACCAGTTCAGAGCTGTCCTTTCCAGCATCTTCAACCAAAATGGCAAATCTGTTGGTTTGGATGAGCTGTGGTCCACTATGCTTTTGCCCCCTACTTCCCCTCCTGACTGTAACAAACCTTCCTCCCTCATTAGCATCCACTGCCCTTCTCTGCCCCCCACTACACTGGCCCCTGGCAGTGGTTACTCTGCGAGCCTCCTTTCCTCCCCCACATTTGCAGATGCCCTCAGTGCTGCAAGTTCCCCCCTCTTACACGTAAATACTGCATGGAACTGCTGCTCCAACACCACATACATATGACAAGACACACTGAGTGATTCCAGCAAACCCACTTGCACTTGCACTAAGTACTTACAGTCTCCAAAGTAAACTTTTTAATTTTAAAAGCCTTAAGGTTTTTAACGCTGCTAAACACTTAAAGGGGTTGTTCAACTTTGAGATAACTTTTAGTATGATGTTTAGAGTGATATTCTGAGACAATTTGCAATTTGTTTTATTTTTTTTATTACTAAAGGTTTTTGAGTTATTTAGCTTTTTTCAGCAGCTCTTCTGGTAACTAGGGCCCAAATTACAATAGCAACCATGCATTGATATGAATAAGAGACTGGAATATGAATAGGAGAGAGTCTGAATAGAAGGATCAGTAATAAAAAGTAAAAATAACAATACATTCATAACCTTCCAGAGCATTTGTTTTTTAGATGGGGACAGGGACACCCATTTGAAAGCTGCAAAGAATCAGAAGAAAAATACAAATAACTATAAAAAAATAAATAATGAAAACCAATTGAAAAGTTGCTTAGATTTGGCAGTTCTATAACATAAAAAAAGGTACTTTAAAGGTGAACCACCCCTTTAATTCACATGCAACACTTGATTAGCAGCTCCCACACTCGCTGTGCAGACAGAAATTTAAAGTTTAGTTTTATTTTATACATCCATTATGCATACAAAACAAACAGTTAATCAGACTAATCCATATAAGGTCAAATAATCAGGTATTAGGTAAAAGTTGACACAAAGCGTAGTATAACAGTAAACAGTTAAATAAAAGTTATGTGGGGGGGGGGGTTGGACATGCCAAAACATAGTTTTTATGTTGGAGTTTAAGGCCCATTTTTGGTCTGTGGAGTAGTCAAGGGTGGGTTAAAATTCTATAGTCTAAATGTGGAAGAGTGTTCCTAGTTTTCCAAGTAGAACTTGGGTAAACATCAGACCATGGGCCCCAGATCTTGTCAAATTTAGCTGGTGATCCTCTAACTTCATAGGTGAGTTTATAGAGTGGTGCTGCGCTGTTGACCAGCTGTATCCAATGTCACAAACGGCACCCTTAATCCAGAACCAGTGCTAGTCTTGCTGGTCTCGGCTCTTGCTTCTACCTTTAACAGCAGCCTTTCACCTTGGGAGGAGTCCTCAGCTAATTGGATGCCACCAGGTCTTATTAAGAGAGGAGCAAAGCTACAGGTTCTGGATGAGCAAATGGGCATGATCATCTCACAAAGGATACTGGATGTAAGAACACCACTAGGCCAGACAACACAGTATGAACAGGCAGGCCGGGCCAGCACAAGCGGACGTAGAATAGTCAGACAGGCCAGAATCAGGATTGGAGAGGGAAGAATAGTCAGACAGGCCAGTGGGAAAGGTGGGGTTCTCTAGGAGGTCCCCCAGACATTTAATACTCAGATCAGGCCAAAATATAGGGTTCTGAAGATGTCTGAAGTGAGGTAAGTACCAGTTTCTCCATAAAAGGAAGTGGGGGGATAGTAGAGGTGGTGCAAACCTAGGATCTTAACAGCTATCAACCAGGTTTTTTGGGGGGTGGTTAGTGTAGTTGGTAGAGGGCTTGAATCTTTGGGGTTGCGATTTGGGAAATTGCGAAGGCTCTCCCATGAGGATAGTAGAAGAGCTTGTAGTTGTGAGTTTGGGTTGTATGGGTCTGGGTTGAAGCACCAGTGAAGATAATATATTTGTGATGTTAGGTAATACAAGTGTAAGTTGGGGAGAGCCAGTCCCCCTCTTCACGTGGTGCACATAGTTTGGTCCAGGCAATTCTGGGTGTTTTGTTATTCCACAGGAAGGGGATTAGGATTTGGTTTAACTTTTTGAAGTCATTTTTAGGTATATATGTGGGTGCATTGTGGAGTAGGTAGAGGAGTTTGGGGAGGTAAATCATTTTAATAATATTCACCCTGCCCCAAAGAGATAGAGGTAGTTTGGTCCATCGTGATATAATGTTGGAGAAGTTTTGAGAATTGAGTCGAGGTTTAATGTTAAAAATTTGGTAACATCTGAGTGGATTATTATTCCTAGGTAGGGATGGGTGATTTTTTTTTGCCTTGTTTCGCTGTGGAAATGATGCCCATAGACTTGTATGGCGGCGTGCAATAAAATTTTTTTTTTCGCTGGCTGCAAATTTTTGGCAAAACAAAAAGGGTCAAATTCGCCCATCCCTATTCCTAGGTATTTGAATTCATTGGCCCACTCCAAAGGGGTGTCAGCAGGTAAATGCCGGGTTGGTTAGGGTCTATAGGGAACAAGACAGACTTTAACAAGTTAATTTGTAGGCCAGAGATCGAGCCAAATTGGTTGACTAGATTGAGAAGGGTGGCAAGGGAATCCTTAGGGTCGGCCAAATATTTAAGGAGGTCATCTGCAAAGAGAGAGATCTTTTCTTGTATAGGTTTAAGCCTTTGATTTGAGGGGATTGTCTGGTCAGAATAGCTAATGGTTCAACTGCTAGGGATAGTACTGGGGATAAGGGGCAACCTTCAATATGGGGGGGTTTGTGGATGCACACCTAAGGCCAATTTTAAAAAGTATAATTTCAAAAAGTATAAAGCCCTGTCTAAGTAATTCAAGTAAATATGCCAGTGCATGTAATTTTGAAACAGGGTTTTTTTGTTACAAAGTTATGATCATAATATTGATAAGCCACCATACCACGTCAAGGTAAAACCCCACATGGTGGTCCCTAACTTATTTATCTTTAGTCATAGTAAACAAGGTACATTACCTCTCTGTAGTAACAATTCTTTGTATAAACATCTCCTGTGCCTTGGTTTCAACTCTGTGCTAGATCCTCCCCCGCCAACCGCTGAGCGGCTTTTAAGAGGGAGAGACTGCCTTAACCAACGCCCATTTTAGAAAAGTAGAAGTCAGGTGTTGTAATTAAAATCAGGTTTAAGCCTTTGATTTGAGGGGATTGTCTGGTCAGAATAGCTAATGGTTCAACTGCTAGGGATAGTACTGGGGATAAGGGGCAACCTTGCCTCATTCCTCTGGGGGGGGGGTATGAGGCTGTTGACCAAAGCAGGTCAAGACCTCCCACAGGTTGTCCCACTCTACCGAATCAAAGGCCAGCAAGGCCACTACTCTGGTTTCTGTTTCTGCATGAGTAATTTGTAGGTTGGTAAAGAGGTTGATGTTTGTAGAGCACCCAGGCATAAAGCCAGATTGGTCAGGATGTATGAGATCTGGGACTGCCTGCTGAAGGAAGGAGGTGAGAATTTTAACTAGGATTGGAGATATGGGGGATATGAGGATCAAAGAGTTAGGTCTTTTCCTGGTTTGGGGATGACCACTATGAGTGCTTCTGTAAAGGAAGGAGGTAGGGAGTTACTGTCATAAGCATTTTGTAAAGCACTTTGGGACAATTTGCTCAGAGAAAGTTTTATACCAGTCCAGTGGGAGTATGTCAGGTCCCAGGGTCTTATTTGTGGGTAGGGAGGCGATTGCATTGGCAACTTCTTGTGCTGTAATGGGGGCATCCAGGAATGCTTGGTCAGTAGGGGAAAGAGTTGGTATGGGGATAGTATTCAGGAAATGCAAGAGTTGGGCTCTGAAGTGTGTTGTTGAAGTTGTGTACAAGTTTTGGTAAATAGCAGCAAATTCCTGTATTATGAGTCTAGGTTCTATGACTATAGAGCCATTGTCTAGTTTGAGACGTGGAATTGTGGAAGATGCCGCATGTGGTTTGGCCAGGAATGCCAGGAGTTTGCTGTTATCACTTTGATCAAAAATACGTTGATTCTGACCCTGGTTAAGTATATGGATGCTCTGGAGAGGGAGTTTTGAGTCTTTAGGAGATCTGCGTAGTTGGTAGGAGTAGGATTCTGTGTATGTTATTAGGGCTCTTTGGAGTTCACTTTCTGCTGCTTTAACTTGTTCTAGACTTTTGTTCCTAGCTTGTAATATTGTCCCTATAAGGGCTCCTCTCATAACTGCTTTAGAGGCATCCTATAGGGTCAGTGGGGAGGTGGAACCAGTGTTGCATACCCAGTAGTCGCTATAGGCCTGAGCATTCGCATTGGCAATTGTAATGTTTTTAAGCCAAAGGGAGCTAAGACGTCATCATTTTTTCTGGGGCTTTGGGATTTCAGCATAGTGTGAGTTGGAGAGGGGAATGGTCAGAGAGGGACTGGGGTAGGTACTGGATTTGATCAATTAAAGGCAAGAGGTCTTTTATGTGTTGGTAAGTGACAGGAGAAGACTATTTGGAATGGGTATTTCCACCTCCAGGGGTCAGTCAATTGTAGTTTGTCAGCTACTTTTACTTGGATGTCCTAGTGTTGCCTTAAAAAAAATTGTCTAAGAGGACATATCTCTGTTCCTGAAGACCTAAAACATCTCAGAAATGTGTATTACTGTATACAACTTCACTATAATCCCCCTCACTCCTGACCAGGAGATAATCTTTGATTCTGACCCCTTCACTCCTCTTATCCAATCAATACCTTAATCATGCCATTTTGGCATACAGAATATTTATAAAAAGAGGTTTTATTTTACAAATTGAACATGCCATTATTTCACATTGCCTACTGCTTACTGACCCTGCATTTTAAGGTGGTACTCCAAAACTATCAGGGTTATGTAATAAAAGACACTAAGGGGCCCATTCACTAAGTTCGAGAGAAGGAATAGAGGAAAAATAGTTCGAATTTCGAATGTTTTTTTTGGCTACTTCGACCATCGAATTGGCTACTTTCGACCATCGAATTGGCTACTTCGACCTTCGACTACGACCTTCGACTAAAAATCGTTCAAATATTCGACCATTCAATAATCGAAGTACTGTCTCTTTAAAAATTTCTTCGACCCCCTAGTTCGCCACCTAAAACCTACCGAGGCCAATGTTAGCCTATTGGGAAGGTCCCCATAGACTTGCTAACAATTTTCTGATCGAAGGATAATCCTTCGATCGAAAGGATTTAATGGTTCAATTGAATGATTATTCCTTTGATCGATCGATCGATCGAACGAATTGCGCAAAATCCTTCGACTTCAATATTCGAAGGCGAAGGATTTTAATTCGGCAGTCGAATATCGAGGGTTAATTAACCCTCGATATTCGACCCTTGATACATCTGCCCCTAATTTTGTCCAAGATCATTAACTCTTAGCAAGCAAGCAACCAATCACCAGGTAGTCACCTGGGCACCTGTTTATTGGTATCTATGGTTTACTGCTCCTAGGCAAATTTAGGGGGAAATGTAATAGAATTCACAAAGTGCAAAACTCTGTGAATAAAAATTTGAATGTCGCAATGTAATGCTGTTTATTAGGCTTTTATTGCATTGCATATCTTAATTGTGCATTGTGAACCTGCTCTAGAATTTCGATAAATATTTTGTTTCAAAAAACACTATCCTACTGTCACATGAAGGACAAAGTGTTCGCAAAGGCAACATCTTTCACTTTGCGAACATTTATTCGCTTTGCGAATGAATTGTGAACGATTTTTGAGTTTGGGTTTTAATAAAGTGAATAACTAGACACTACTATTGGTAACAGGAACAGTAAAATAGATTAGATTATGCAATCTAGTTGAACAAAATAAAACAATTTCTAATATAGTTAGAGAGCTGAAAAGCAGAAAGTTGGGTTATGTTAGACATAACACAACAACAAGGCAGAATAACTGCAATGTGCATTTATTGGCACTGTCAATAAATGCACACTGCAGTTATTCTGCCTTTGGCTGTATCCTTTCCTATTAAACAATACTGAAGTTGCACATACGTTTGGGACATTGAAAGGTGGCCTTGCTGAAAGGTAATTGCTGGGTATGAAATAGTTATTGTTGAAGCATCTTCACAGTGTTTTATCTGTTATAGTTAGGAGCATAATTCATTTAACTCAATGTTTTTCATAGTTTTTGCTTCATTGTTTTAAATAAATAATATATGAGATCATTGAAAACTTTTTATTATTACCATTTGAGTATGTTTAAAGCAACTATTGAGCTGGATAATTTTGCATCTAAATTCTACAGTTGACAAAATAAACAGCCGAGATCACATTTTGATATTTCATTATTGGAGTAACCTTTGCAACTTTGCTCATAATCATAATGTTTCCCATCACAGAGTATGATAAATAATCTTGACAAGGTGAATTTTTTGCATGTGATTAGATTATTAATTAACTTTTTAAGTGAAACCAACTTTTATTTATTTCTACCTGAATAATCTATTTGCCTTATTTCATGTATCTCTGGTCATGACAGACATTTTTTTTCCATTGTAAAATAAACGTTTTTTTTTAACAAAAATGTTCTAATCTTGTCAACAGACCATATTATTGCCAACTAAAATAAAGCTATTTTGCAGCAGATCAACTAATTTAGAAATATAAACAACATACAGTAAAAGTTCTATTTGTCAATGGCTCTACAATAAATAAGTAAAATTTTTAGGACTTTCTATCCATGAAATGCAACTCATCCTTTTCCTTATTGGGTGCACGTGGTCAGGCTTGATATACAAATTACAAAATTTACACCAGCACTCCAACATATAGCCCCCTAGGAAAACCGGTTTTGCACAACTGAACTGTAACTCTAATAAATAAAGACACTTTTAGTTACAAAGTATGCACCCCGTCAAGGCAGTGTCCATGTGTCAGTCCTATCTAAGTGAAAAATGTATTATCTTTGGGGGCAGAAAGACCATACCTGCTTTTCCCTTTATTTAGCATGATCTCTTCCAAAGACACCATTAAGCAGGGGTTGGCAGAGCAGGCATTTAAGGAGAGCGCCACCTCTAGGGATGTAGCGAACGTCGGAAAAAATGTTCGCGAACCCCATAGACTTCAATGGGAAGGCGAATTTTAAAAGCTAGAAAAGACATTTCTGGCCAGAAAAATGATTTTAAAGTTGTTTAAAGGGTGCAACGACCTGGACAGTGGCATGCCCAGGGGGATCAAGGGCAAAAATGTTTCTGAAAAATACATTGTTGACACAGCGCTGCATTTTGTGCTGTAAAGGGCAGAAATCACACTACGTCACTCAGGTGATGTTTCTGGACACGGAATGTGAAAAAGCTCACACAGCTAGGTGGCACTTGGTTAAAGACTGGGCAAACAATGCCTGCAAGGGCAACGTATACAGTAGTGGATACGGAATATATTATTGATGCTGTAAAAACATCACTCAGGTGATGTTTACGGACACGGAATTATTATTGTTATTATTTAGACAGAATGTGAAAAAGCTCACACAGCTAGGTGGCACTTGCATACCTCCCAATTGTCCCTCTTTTGACCACTCAACCCCCTGTCCCTCTTTTGTACTGGAAAGTCCCTCTTTTCTCTGCACTGAACAGCCAGAAAAAAACCAGTTTCTAACTTAATTAGCTTTTGGCAGAGAGCTCAGAGCAGCTAACAGGTGCAAATAAGATACTTTGTAACAATTTTTATGAATGATACCGTCAAGTGAGCAAATAATAGTTTTTAATTACTAGTTGCTTGTCACCTCCAGGATGTTCGTCCTGTTGGTGGCAATATTTCTGTAGTGGTGTGTTTAGCAGTCACCGTGCTTGTGCGCACGTGCACGGTCAGGCAGAGGTAATTCAATGTACAGTCAAGTGAACCAAAAAACACTGATTCTGCAGTGTGGGCCCAGTTTTGGTCTACTTTATTGATCACCTGCGGTGACCATAAAAGATGCGATTTTGCCACTGTTGCAGAACCCTGAAAAATTAGGCATGTGTACTTTCCTGAAAAATTATGTTTTTTTTGTCGCAGCCACTGAAGCACAGAGGCCAGAAAAAATATGCCATATAAATGCTAAAAATATAAAAAAAAATTGTCGCAGCCACTGAAGCACAGAGGCCAGAAAAAATATGCCATATAAATGCTGAAAATAGTCATTTTTTTTTTTGTCGCAGCCACTGAAGCACAGAGGCCAGAAAAAATATGCCATATAAATGCTAAAAATAGTCATTTTTTTTGTCGCAGCCACTGAAGCACAGAGGCCAGAAAAAATATGCCATATAAATGCTAAAAATAGTAATTTTTCTTGGTTGCAGCCACTGAAGCACAGAGGCCAGAAAAACTCAGGATTTACCTGTCCAAAAAGTTTTGATTCAAATGAAACCAAACCAGTAGGGTTTGCACCCTAGTTTGTAACGGTGGCGGAGGGAGGAGGACGCTAAAGGACAGCTGTGTGTGGAGTCATGCGGCGTGCAGAGAAGGGCAGCTGCATGGGGAGTCAGAACAAGTCTTCCGGCGTGCAGTAACCCTCCGAGATCCATGCCTCGTTCATTTTAATAAAGGTCAGGTAATCCACACTTTTGTGACCTAGGCAAGTTCTCTTGTCAGTTACAATCCCTCCTGCTGCACTGAAGGTCCTTTCTGAGAGGACACTTGAGGCGGGGCAAGACAAGAGGTTCATGGCAAATTGTGACGGCTCTGGCCACAGATCAAGCCTGCGCACCCAGTAGTCCAGGGGTTCATCGCTCCTCAGAGTGTCGATATCTGCAGTTAATGCCAGGTAGTCCGCTACCTGCCGGTCGAGGCGTTCTTTGAGGGTGGATCCCGAAGGGTTCTGGCGCTGCCTTGGACTGAAAAACATTTGCATGTCTGACGTTACAGAGTGGCCAAAGTGCATTGTCCTTGCAGGTTCGCTCGTGGCAGGATTACTGGCACCTCTGCCCCTGGAATGTTGATGAGTTCCTGAAGTGACATCACCCTTAAAAGCATTGTACAACATGTTTTGCAGGCTGGTTTGTAAATGCAGCATCCTTTCGGACTTGTGGTACGTTGGTAACATTTCTGCCACTTTATGCTTGTACCGAGGGTCTAGTAGCGTTGCGACCCAGTACAGGTCCTTCTCCTTAAGCCTCTTGATACGGGGGTCCTTCAACAGGCATGACAGCATGAAAGACCCCATTTCACAAGGTTGGATGCAGAGGTATCCATCTCCGCTTCCTCATTATCAAGGACTACATCATCCACGGTCTCCTCCCCCCAGCCACGTACAAGACCAGGGGTCCCCAAACGGTCACCACAAGCCCCCTGGGAAGCCTGCTCCTGTTGGTCCTCCTCCTCCACAAAACCACCTTCCTCCTCTGACTCCACTTCTGACACCTCTCCCTGCGTAGCAGCAGGTGCCTGGGCTTGTTCTGGTGATTCCGACCAGAAATCGTGCGCTTCCTGCTCCTCGTCACGCTGGTCTACAGCCTCATCTGTCACTCGTCGCACGGCACGCTCCAGGAAGAAAGCAAAGGGTATTAGGTCGCTGATGGTGCCTTCGGTGCGACTGACCATGTTTGTAACCTCTTCAAAAGGGCGCATGAGCCTGCAAGCATCGCGCATAAGCACCCAGTAACGGGGGAAAAAAATCCCCAGCTCTGCAGATCCAGTCCTACCACCCAGTTCAAACAGGTATTCATTGAAGGCTCTTTGTTGTTGCAGCAGACGTTCAAACATGAGGAGCGTTGAATTCCAGCGAGTCTGGCTGTCGCAAATTAAACGCCTGACTGGCATGTTGTACCGCTGCTGAATGTCAGCAAGGCGTGCCATGGCTGTGTAGGAACGTCTGAAATGGGCCGACACCTTCCTGGACTGCCTGAGAATGTCCTGGGTACTTCGAGATAAAACGTTGGACTATTAAATGCCCAGTCTCAGTGCTGCCAACAAATTGCTTCCGTTGTCACACACCACTTTTCCGATCTTCAGTTGGTGTGGGGTCAGCCACCGATCGGCCTGTGACTGCAGAGATGACAGGAGTACAAATCCGTTATGGTTTCTGCTTTCCAGGCACGTCATCCCCAAGACAGCATGACAACGGCATACCTGGCACGTCGAATAGCCTAGGGGGAGCTGGGGGTGCACAGGTGTGGAGGAGGAGGACCCAGCAGCAGAGGAGGAGGAAGCAGAGGAAGAAGATGAGGTAGAGAGCGAAGGAGGAGTAGAGGTGGTGGCAGAACCGCGTGCAATCCGTGGCGGTGACACCAACTCCACTGTTGTTGTTGAGCCACGCATTCCCTGCTTCCCAGCCATAACCAAATTCACCCAGTGGGCAGTGTAGGTGACATACCTGCCCTGACCATGCTTGGAGGACCATGCGTCAGTAGTCATATGGACCTTTGCCCCAACACTAAGTGACAGAGATGCGGTGACTTGGCTCTGCACATGGTGGTACAGGTGTGGTATTCCCTTCTTTGAAAAAAAATTGCGGCTGGGTACCTTCCACTGCGGTGTCCCAATTGCTACAAATTTGCGGAAGGCCTCAGAGTCCACCAGCTGGTATGGTAAAAGCTGGCGGGCTAAGAGTGCAGACAAGCCAGCTATCAGACGCCGGGCAAGGGGGTGACTCGCAGACATTAGCTTCTTACGCTCAAACATGGCCCTCACAGAAACTTGGCTGGGGGCAGATGACTGGGAACTGGTGGTCAAGGTGGAAGGCGGAGTGGAGGGTGGTTCAGACGGGTCAAGGACAGCAGAGGTAGAGCAGTAAGATGCTGGACCAGAAGGAGGGTGGCTTTTAGTTTGTCTGCTGCCTTTGAGGTGTTGCTCCCATAGTGCTTTGTGCTTGCCGTTCATGTGCCTTCGCATAGAAGTTGTACCTATGTGGGTGTTGGGCTTCCCAAGACTCAGTTTCTGACTGCACTCATTGCAAATTACAACGCTTTTGTCAGAGGCACACACATTAAAAAAATCCCACACTGCTGACCTATTTGAAGCTGGCAATCTGGCGGTAACAGTAGAAGTTGGCGGCAATGGCGGGTGCGTTGGCCGGCTGACCACAGGTGGTGATACATGTTGTTGCCCTACTGTTTCCTGCGAGCTGTCCTCCCTGCTTCTTCTAAGTCTTATTCTCCTCCTGCCTCTCTGACTCTCCGTCTCTCCATCTGAACTATCCTCCTCTTGCTCTCTTCTACTGGGCACCCACAAAACATCAATCTCCTCATCATCATTCTCCTCAGATGCATCAATTTCTTCTAACAGCTCACAGAAGGAAGCAGCAGCGGGGACCTCCTCATCACTCATTATGTCCATCTCTGTTGTGTTGTCTGCCAGAATTATATCTGGTGTAACGTCCTCATCTCCTTCATCTTCTTCTGCCAATAATGGTTGCGCATCACTCAGTTCAAAAAACTCATGTGTAAATAACTCCTCTGACTCCAGTGAAGAAGGGGCGCCGGTGGTGGAGGAAGTGTTACGTGGGGTGCCCATAGCAGAGGAGGATGAGGATGTTGTGGCAAAGTTAGAAACGGTAGAGGATGGGGTGTGCTGTGTAAGCCAGTCAACTACCTCTTCAGCATTTTGGGAGTTCAGGGTAATTGCCTTTGTAAAACTGGGCAATTTCCTAGGGCCACAGGATAGCATAGCAGCACGGCCCCTAGTGCCTCTGCGTGGCGGCCTGCCTTTGCCTGGCATTTTTTTTAAAACAACAACAACAACTCAGGTGGTGTTTCTGGAGACGGTATTATTATTGATATTTAGACAGAATGTGAACAAGCTCACACAGCTAGGTGGCAGTTGTTTGAAAATGAAGAACACACTGGGCAAACAAATTGAAACAATGCCTGCAAGGTCAACGTATACACTATAGCAGTGGATACGGAATATATTATTGCTGCTTGAAAAACGTCACTCAGGTGGTGTTTCTGGAGACGGTATTATTATTGATATTTAGACAGAATGTGAACAAGCTCACACAGCTAGCTGGCAGTTGTTTGAAAATGAAGAACACACTGGGCAAACAAATTGAAACAATGCCTACAAGGTCAACGTATACACTACAGCAGTGGATACGGAATATATTATTGCTGCTTGAAAAACGTCACTCAGGTGGTGTTTCTGGAGATGGTATTATTATTGATATTTAGACAGAATTTGAACAAGCTCACACAGCTAGGTGGCAGTTGTTTGAAGAACACACTGGGCAAACAATGCCTGCAAGGTCAACGTATACACTACAGCAGTGGATACGGAATATATTATTGCTGCTTGAAAAACGTCACTCAGGTGGTGTTTCTGGAGACGGTATTATTATTGATATTTAGACAGAATGTGAACAAGCTCACACAGCTAGCTGGCAGTTGTTTGAAAATGAAGAACACACTGGGCAAACAAATTGAAACAATGCCTGCAAGGTCAACGTATACACTACAGCAGTGGATACGGAATATATTATTGCTGCTTGAAAAACGTCACTCAGGTGGTGTTTCTGGAGACGGTATTATTATTGATATTTAGACAGAATGTGAACAAGCTCACACAGCTAGCTGGCAGTTGTTTGAAGAACACACTGGGCAAATAATGCCTGCAAGTGCACTACTATTGGTGCACTACTATGAAGAACAGCAAACAGCACTGGACACGTTAAAGAACAGTGAGATAAGTAAAATAAAAAATATATATATATATTAAAAAAAAAAATTACTCTGGTTGGTGCTGAACTACTAGGAGCAGCACACCAGTCCCACTCCCCAACACAGCTAGACTAATAGCACTGGGCTCTTATAGTAGCAAAGTAAAAAAACAAAAAAGAAAATAAAAGCAGTCCTTACAAGGACTATTGGGTTTCAGGCAGCAGTCAGCAGATGAGAGATCAGCAGCAGTGCCCACAGCAGCTACATACAGAGCACTGCAGTAGAAGGTAGATTACTAGCCAGCAAAGCTACCTAACCTAAAATGTCCCTCAAATCCCTGCAGAGTTCTGTCCCTACAATACAGAGCAGTATCAAGTAGATTACTAGCCAGCAAAGTTACTATCAACTGTCCCTCAAATCACTAACAGCTCTCTCCCTACACTAGCTCTTCCAAGCACACACAGGCAGAATGAAAAAACGCTGCAGGGCTTCAGTTTATATATGGAAGGGGAGTGGTCCAGGGGGTGTGGGGGTGGTCCAGGAGGGAGAGCTTCCTGATTGGCTGCCATGTATCTGCTGGTCTGGGGTGAGAGGGCAAAAATAAGCGCCAGCTAAGGCGAACCCAAATTGGCGAACGTCACGCGACGTTCGCGAACATTCGGTGGACGCGAACACCCGATGTTCGCGCGAACTAGTTCGGTTGCGAACAGTCCGCGACATCCCTAGCCACCTCCCCATAATATAATTTTAAAAAAAATAAATAAAATGCAGCTCACCCCTTTCCTTATTAGGTGCACGTGGTCAGGCATGATATACAAATTACAAAATGTACCCCAGCACTCCAAGATATAGCCCCTAAGAAAATATGTTTTGTACAACTAAACTGTAACTCTAATAAATAAAGACACTTTTAATTACAAAGTTTGTACAGATTATGCATAAGTTGACGTGCCCCGTCAAGGCAGTGTCCATGCGTTAGTCCTATCTAAGTGAAAAAAGTATTATCTTTGGGGGGGAGAAAAGATAATACAGGTTTTCCTAGGGGGCTATACGTTAGAGTGCTGGGGTACATTTTGTAATATATATATATATATATATATATATATATATATATATATATATATATATATATATATGTGTATATGTGTATATGTGTGTATATATATATATATATATATATATATATATATATATATATATATATATATATATATATATATATATATATATATAGCGAAAAGGAAGATAAGCACTCCAATATTACTAGTCAATAATCATTTATTCCACTGTGCATAGCATACCAACGTTTCGGTCCACATCTGGACCTTTATCAAGATCCTTGATAAAGGTCCAGATGTAGACCGAAACGTTGGTATGCACAGTGGAATAAATGATTATTGACTAGTAATATTGGAGTGCTTATCTTCCTTTTCGCTATTTTATCATATTTTGATATAGCACCCACATGGACAAGTCAGAGTGCGGATACACACCTGGACTGTGTATGTGTATATATATATATATATATAATTTCCACTGACAAAGGTGCACACCAGGATTTTTCAGTTTAAAACTCCATGTTTATTAAATAGATTTAAAACAGGAACCGGCCAACGTTTCGGTCATTTTCTAAGACCTTTATCAAGACCCTGTTCACAGTAAAACATCAGTGTTTAAATACCTAAAAACATGACACTCACCCCTTTGTGCACGCCCACATGATTATGTGAAAAAAGGAAACACCTGCACCAAAAGAGCAGAGAAGAATTAAGAACATTGTGGCAAGTATGTACAGATTGTATAAACACTTCAATAAAAGCAGAGAATAAATACATTGAGGATATAGAATGTTTGCAACTTTGTATCCAGACTATTAGCGTTGCTCAAGAAAGCATAAGTAGGAACAGTATTCATTTAAGCCTAAAGGGGCAATAGTGTTTAATTTGCGTATCCAGAACGCTTCCCGCTGAAGTAATATTTTAGACCTGTCACCCCCCCCGTTTCGGGGGAGGGATATGATCAATAGCTATATACTTGAAGGTGGGTAATCTATGATTCAATTCCAAAAAATGCTTTGCGACAGGTTTGTTGGTGGTCCCATCCCTAAACGCTGTACTGATCGCGGACCGATGCCCATCCATTCGTAATCTAAGGGTCTGGTCTGTCTTACCCACATAAGCAAGGCCACAGGGGCAGGTGATTAAGTAAACCACGTGGGTGGTGGTGCAGGTAATGTGGTGTCTAATAGACAGGCGCTTTCCTGTTTGGGGATGAAGGAAAGATGTGCCAGGAGACATGTATCTGCATGACGTGCAGCATGGGCAGCGAAAGCAGCCATGCTTTAGATCACGTAACCAACCACCAGGGTTCTTTGTATAGCACTCAGTTGGGTCACTCTTAACAAGTAAATCCCGAAGATTCGTGCCTCTTTTATAACACATCATGGGGGGACTAGAAGTCAGTCTACGTAAATCAGAGTCTGCCTCTATAATTTTCCAATGGTCCCTCACCCCCTTGTTGACTATACTAGTACTTGGATTGTAAGTAGTGGTGAAAACCAGCCTTGAAGTGGTTTTCTTAATCTCACTTGCACCACTGGACCTATTCCTTGCTGTCGCAAGGGCCTTGTCCAGTACCTTGTCTGGATAACCACGATCCTTGAAGCGAGCCCACATCTCACGTAGCTGTAATTCAGTTTGTTGTTCTGAGGAGTTATTACGAATCACCCTACAAAATTGAGAGATGGGAAGGGATCGCTTCATGGTGGGTGAGTGGCAACTTCCATAGTGTAACAGCACATTTTTATCGGTGGGCTTTCTGAAGAGGGTATAGGTAAGGCCATGATCATTCAAAGATAACTCAAGGTCAAGGAAATGTAATTTCTTTGAGTTAATTTCATATGTGAATCTAACTGGACTATCCAGTGAATTTAAATAATTAATCATACCCGTAAACTCCTCTACAGATCCTCCCCACAGAATGATCATATCATCGATATAGCGATGAAAAAACAGTATTTTGTCCCCAAACCGGGGGATAAGTATTTTTTGCTCGTATAAGTGCATGTATAGATTGGCGTATGAGGGCGCCATGGCCGCCCCCATCGCCGTTCCGGCCACCTGTAAATAGAAATTGCTTTCAAATTTAAAGTAGTTCAACGTTAATGCTAACTCCAACAATTCAAGCACAAAAGGAATGGGAGGGCCTATATAGGAGTTAGATTCCTCCAAAGCCATCCTGACCGCGGCAATCCCAGCCTCGTGTGGTATTATGGTGTATAAACTCACCACATCCATACTAGCAAGGAGGACCGTGGTGTCAGTAGGAAGAGTTAACTCACGAATGCATTTTAATAGATGTGGAGTATCTCGCAAATAAGTGGGCGTATTCTGTACTATAGGTTGGAGTAATGTGTCTAAATAAATCCCTATAGGGTGAAGAAGTGAATCTCGGCCAGACACTATGGGGCGACCAGGCGGTCGGGTCAAGCTCTTGTGAACTTTTGGTAGTGTATATAGTACAGGGCACTTAGGATAATCTTGCTTCAAAAAATCTGATAAGGTTTTATCTATTACTTTACCTTCAAATGCCATATTGATTAAGGTGTCAACCTTGTGTTTGAATTTAAATAAGGGATCACCAGTGAGCTGTTTATATACACCACCATCAGATAATTGACACATTATTTCATCCCTGTAGTCCTGGTAATTCATAATGACAATCCCCCCACCTTTATCCGCTGGGCGGATTACAATGTTATTGTCCATGCTAAGGGATTTGATAGCATCACGTTCAACGTTTGAGAGGTTGTCTCGGGGGGGACGCTTGCTTGCCCCTATTGCCCCCACCTTTTCAATACCCTGTTTGAACAATTTTATAGTGGGGTTAGTCATTGGTGGCGTGAATGAACTCTTCAATCTTAGAGGGGGGGTTGTCATGTCCGACTCCACACTGTTTTTGAAATAATCCTTTAGGGATAAAGTACGGCAAAACTTGAAACAATCTATTTCCCAGTTAAACAGGTCAAATTTACGACTTGGAACAAAGGACAAACCTTTCTGCAGTAGCCTTAATTCAGGTGCGGTCAGAGTATGCTGAGAGAGGTTGAAGATCGGAACATCTATTCCCTGTTGCGGCTTCTGCCCCTTCTTTCCCCTCCTCGTGGGGTATTTGTGCGCCCGCGTCCTGTAGGCGGCCGATCCCTGGTGTGCTGGGGTTTCTCTAAAAAAAGGGGAGCCACTGGACGTTCCGTTACCTCGGTTTGTGTAGCTGTCAGCTGCGCTCCCGGAAGAGTAGAGTCGTCACCCTCTGAGTCGCCAAAACTTGTGTCCACAGAATTTAGAGGTTTTGTTAATTTGTAGCGCGGTGTTTTCCTGAAGCGCATATTGTGTTGAAAAGGCTGACGATCGCCGCTTAGCCAGCGGTACACACGATGATTAGTGTAATCTTCGTTGACTCGACGTAATTTTTCACGCTTGAATTTCAGCAGATCCTGTTTGTAAGCTTCCACTTTGGCTTCTGTGCGGGTCATGAGCTCACTGTCACTTCCGTGTTTGAGCTCATTTGCATGTTCTGCTTCAAAGGCGGCCAAAGATTTCCGCACCTTAGTTAGTTCACCCGACACCTCCTCAACAACCAGAATCATCAGGTCGAAAGAGCAACGGTTTAAAACGCCGATCCATTTTCTGCAAAAATCCGGGTTCGTTCTCCCAATGGTGGGCACATTATGAATGCGGAAGCCGCGTGGAATTCGTTTAGCCCTATAGTAATCCGAAAGAAAGAGGCCATGTAAGTCCAGATCCGACTCCCTCTTTTTAAGGCGTTCCCACTCGTTACTGATATCTTTAATATTAAGTTTAAATGGGACATCCGTGTGGCTCTGTTGCCACAGCACCCGATCAGCGTCTGCCTCAGAGATGTGCCAGGTCTCTGCATAATCAGTGTTAAAACATACTTGATCCACATATTCCTCCATGGTACACTACAAGGTGTCTGTCTTGTCAGATAGTCCAAGCAGGAATAAAAAGTTTCAGAAAAAGGTCAAAAAAAGACTTCCTATATATATATGTGGGTGCTGATAGGAATACCCAGCCAAGGTATTGCAATTTGTACACATTCAAAGTCCTAGCGCACACCATCCATGAGAGATTCCAATGATTAGTCACATACCTGGGTGCTACGCTGAAAATAGCTGCATTATCCAATTTCCACTGACAAAGGTGCACACCAGGATTTTTCAGTTTAAAACTCCATGTTTATTAAATAGATTTAAAACAGGAACCGGCCAACGTTTCGGTCATTTTCTAAGACCTTTATCAAGACCCTGTTCACAGTAAAACATCAGTGTTTAAATACCTAAAAACATGACACTCACCCCTTTGTGCACGCCCACATGATTATGTGAAAAAAGGAAACACCTGCACCAAAAGAGCAGAGAAGAATTAAGAACATTGTGGCAAGTATGTACAGATTGTATAAACACTTCAATAAAAGCAGAGAATAAATACATTGAGGATATAGAATGTTTGCAACTTTGTATCCAGACTATTAGCGTTGCTCAAGAAAGCATAAGTAGGAACAGTATTCATTTAAGCCTAAAGGGGCAATAGTGTTTAATTTGCGTATCCAGAACGCTTCCCGCTGAAGTAATATTTTAGACCTGTCACCCCCCCGTTTCGGGGGAGGGATATGATCAATAGCTATATACTTGAAGGTGGGTAATCTATGATTCAATTCCAAAAAATGCTTTGCGACAGGTTTGTTGGTGGTCCCATCCCTAAACGCTGTACTGATCGCGGACCGATGCCCATCCATTCGTAATCTAAGGGTCTGGTCTGTCTTACCCACATAAGCAAGGCCACAGGGGCAGGTGATTAAGTAAACCACGTGGGTGGTGGTGCAGGTAATGTGGTGTCTAATAGACAGGCGCTTTCCTGTTTGGGGATGAAGGAAAGATGTGCCAGGAGACATGTATCTGCATGACGTGCAGCATGGGCAGCGAAAGCAGCCATGCTTTAGATCACGTAACCAACCACCAGGGTTCTTTGTATAGCACTCAGTTGGGTCACTCTTAACAAGTAAATCCCGAAGATTCGTGCCTCTTTTTATAACACATCATGGGGGGACTAGAAGTCAGTCTACGTAAATCAGAGTCTGCCTCTATAATTTTCCAATGGTCCCTCACCCCCTTGTTGACTATACTAGTACTTGGATTGTAAGTAGTGGTGAAAACCAGCCTTGAAGTGGTTTTCTTAATCTCACTTGCACCACTGGACCTATTCCTTGCTGTCGCAAGGGCCTTGTCCAGTACCTTGTCTGGATAACCACGATCCTTGAAGCGAGCCCACATCTCACGTAGCTGTAATTCAGTTTGTTGTTCTGAGGAGTTATTACGAATCACCCTACAAAATTGAGAGATGGGAAGGGATCGCTTCATGGTGGGTGAGTGGCAACTTCCATAGTGTAACAGCACATTTTATCGGTGGGCTTTCTGAAGAGGGTATAGGTAAGGCCATGATCATTCAAAGATAACTCAAGGTCAAGGAAATGTAATTTCTTTGAGTTAATTTCATATGTGAATCTAACTGGACTATCCAGTGAATTTAAATAATTAATCATACCCGTAAACTCCTCTACAGATCCTCCCCACAGAATGATCATATCATCGATATAGCGATGAAAAAACAGTATTTTGTCCCCAAACCGGGGGATAAGTATTTTTTGCTCGTATAAGTGCATGTATAGATTGGCGTATGAGGGCGCCATGGCCGCCCCCATCGCCGTTCCGGCCACCTG
>NC_054381.1:84759425-84816925 GCF_017654675.1 Xenopus laevis | reverse complement strand
CATCAAAAAAACTTTGACGCCGGTGGCGAAACTGTTGCCGTCGCAAAACTCTTTCCGCCGCCGCCGCCGCAAATTAGCATATTTATTCACCGGCGACGAAATGGCCAAATCCACCATGAATTTGTGCCTGCCGAATAAATTCACCCATCACTAAGTACAACTGATTCAGGGGGAGAATTCCAAATCTTCACGGCTCTCACTGTAAAAAAAACCCTTCTGAATATTTAGGCGGAATTGGTGACCTCATGTCAGCTGGAAAGATCTACTGGTAAATAAAGCATTAGAGATATTATTATATGATCCCCTTATATATTTATACATAGTTATCATATCACCCCTTAAATGCCTCTTCTCCAGCATGAACATCCCCAATTTGGCCAGTTTTTTCTTCACAGCTAAGATTTTCCATACCTTTTATCAGATTAGTTGCCCTTCTTTATACCCTCTCTAATACAATAATGTCCTGCTTGAGTGATGGAGACCAAAACTGTGTGGCATATTCTAGATGGGGCCTTACCAGTGCTCTATAAAGTAGAAGAATGGCAGCTTCCTGCCTTGAATCAATGCCCTTTTAATACACCTCAAGACCTTATTTGCCCTTGATGCTGCAGACTGGAATTGCTTGCTACAGCCAAGTTTATTATCTACAAGGACTCAAATGTCCTTTTCCATAATGGATTTCCCCAGTGCAGTCCCATTATGGGTATAAGAGGCTTGGATATTTCTACATCCCAGGTGCATTACTTTACATTTATCAACATTGAATCTCATTTGCCACTTAGCTGCCCAGATTGCCCCACTTTGTCAAGATCCTGTTGCAAGGATGATACATCCTGGATGGAATTTATTGGGCTGGATAGTTTTGTGTCATCTGCAAACACTGATACATTACTTACAATACCCTCCCCTAAGTTATTAATATACATGTTAAACAAAACTGGATCCAATACCGAGCCCTGATGGACCCCGCTAACCTTACTCCAAGTAGAGAATGTACCATTGACAACCACCCTCTGTACCCGATCCTGTAGCCAGTTTCCTATCCATGTGGAAATGACTTCATTAAGCCCAACATACCTTAGCTTACAAAGCAGTCATTTCTGGGGCACAGTATCAAATGCTTTGGCAAAATCCAAATATATCACATCTACTGCCCCCACTGTCCAGCATCTTACTTACCTCATCATAAAAAGCAATCAAATTTATCTGACATGACCTATCCTTCATAAAGCCATGCTGATTGCTGCTCATAATGCCATTCACTCGGACAAAATTTTGAATGTGATCCCTTAACAAGCCTCCAAATAATTTAACCACCAGAGATGTCAAAATTACTGGCATGTAAATGTCAGACTGAGATCGTAATCCCTTTTTAAATATTGGAATGACATCAGCTTTTCTCCAATTCATAAGTACCATACCAGATGAAAGTGAATCTGAGAAAATCAGAAATAGGGGCTGGTCTAAAACTAAACTAAGCTCTCTTAGAACCCAGGTCTATATGCTATCAGGTACTGGAGCCTTGTTTACATTAATTTTTATTAAAGTTTTATGGATCATATCCTGAGTCAGCCACTGACTAGACTGAGCTGAGCCATCAGTGCAGCTATGAAGTTACCCTGGGAACTCGGACTCCTCTATTGTATACACTGAAGAAAAGAACTGATTAGCACATTTGCCTTTTCTGTATCTGTTACAACCATATTGGTACCATTATTTAATGGAACAACACTCTCAACCTGCATCTTTTTGGGGTTAGTCTTAGCCTTCGCTGCAATGCACTATTCATTTCCTTTCTTTGCTTTCCAGATTGCTCATTTACAAGTTTTATTATAGTGTTTATATTCATTAAATGCAGCTTCTGTCCCAACAGACTTGTAGTTTTTAAAAGCTTTTCTCTTTCCTATTAACTTCTTTACTTCTATATTAAGCCACATAGGGTGATTCTTAGAGCTTCTACATTTACTCCATAAAGGAATAAATTGAGAACAGTAATGATTTAATAATGACAACCATTTCTGTTCTGTGTTTTTAACTGAAAACTTAATGTCCCAATCAATGCTCTGAAAGGCAGCCCTCGGGGCACTAAAATGATCTTTTCTAAAATTCATGTTTTTTGTTGCCCCAGTGTTTAATTGTTTTTTGCACTAGACATTAAATGATATAACATTATGGTCATTATTACCCAGGGGTTCAATGACTTGCACATTTGCTATAAGTTCTGGGTCATTTCAGTTCACTAGATCCAGAATAGCATTTTTTCTGGTTGGCTCCTCAACAACCTGTACCATAAAATTGTCATGCAACAAGTTTATAAACTTGTTCCCAGAAACTCAAGACATAAGTAATACAGCAAAAGAGTAACATCTAATAAACTGGTTAAAAAAGCATACACTGTCATTTGTACTTAATTTTGGATATACTGTATGTGAGTATATGCATGTTACTGCATAAAATGGATGATAGTTAATGTGATAACATTAATGCATGCATGTTTCAGCATTAGAGGGCTTAATTTACTAAGTTTTCTCATGTATGTTTCTCCCATTTTCTTACTTGGGGAAATTATTGAACCTTTATGTATTAGATATACTGTTAATATGTATAACCAATTGTAGATTTTTACCTATTAATGTGCAGATAAAAATGAATAATCATACCAATCAGTAGTGATGGGCAAATCTGACCCGCTTCACTATGGCGAAAATTCACCAAAATGCATAAAAGTCTATGGGCATTACCTATCAGGTTTGACAGTCTGGTTTTCATGCAGAAACTAATGGATTTAATTTGGCAGTTTCCAAATAAAATCAGTTTGTCAGTAATGGTAATCTTTCTAAAACATTAAATCAGTAACATTTAATTCAATATTATTTCTCAATGTATAAATGTGGAAGGTCAAGTCTTTAAAATTCCTCATTAAAACCTATTTAAAATAAAATGAGGGTTTGATTGAAACTAATCTCATGCAATGTGCTCCTGCTTGGGACCTGGGGTTTTCTGGATAAGGGGTTTTTCTATAATTTGCATCTTCATGCTTAAAGACTGCTGAAAAATCATTTAAAATTAAAAAAACCCAATAGAATTGTTTTGCCTCCGAGGCACAATCGGAGTAAGATATACTGGAATACACGGCCTTCCTGGCTAAAATGTATGGAAATGTTAAACTAACATAGAGAAGAGGCTTCTAGGGCCATTGAAGACACTGGTGAAACAAAACACCAAACAAAACATTTGCCAAAACACGTAACTTCCCATCCATATAGGTAACAATATCATATTAGATGAAACTGAAAATACAGATTTATGTATAATTTCATAATATCAGCAATAACATGTATGCTAATTAGATGAAATGAATATGTCTTTGAAAACTTGTTTGAACTCCTTTTCCCTCCCTCCCTCCCCCATCCTCTTGCTTTCTGTGCTCCCCTTCCTACGTTATAAAACTATAAATAAAGAATTATTTTAAAAAAAGGATTGTTTTGCCTTCAATAAAGATTAATTATATTGTAGTTGGGATCAAGTACAAGGTACTAGTTTATTATTACAGAGAAAAAGAAATAAGTTTTAAAATTTAAAATTATTAAATTAATATGGAGTCTATGGGAGATGACCTTTCCTAATTCAGAGCTTTCTCGATAATGGGTTTTCAGATAATTGATCCTATACCATACCATAAATATTAATAGCAATATAACACAAAATAATGCACACCTAATTGTAAAGGATGAAATATTGTCGTGTCTCCAGCATAAGCTTCTACCATGCTATGGGATTTCCTGATTCACATGCTGTGGGCTTTCTCCACTGAATGCTTGCTGTAAGTACACAAGGCCATATAATGTTTATTCTGCACATCCACATGGCTTATGGCAGAACTGCATTTGGACTTATCCGGCTACTGTAGTTTTACCATGTGACCCAGCACAGTGCCTTGTGGGAGCTAAGACTCCATATTACAGTCCATGCTGTGGAAGAAGCACATCGTTTCTCATCCCCCTCATGGTAGCATCGCTGATAAGCAAATAGACTCAGAGTTGCACCAAATCACCTCCACAACCCCTGAGACATTGCTGTATATATATTTCATGCCAGCTACTGTTATAGCTATGTATTTGCTATGTTTCTGCATTATTATTCTTTGTACTCATTTCACTCCTTTTGTTTGTATTACAGTTTCACCTCTCCACTCAACTCTCTTTATCTATTCCACTTGCCTATCCAGTAGACTCCACGCTTAGTCTCTTTATTGGTTTGTGGGGAGGTTTAGCTGCATGTTGAACTACACACTGCCCCAGGGTAATACATAGGGAGGACAGAACAAACATGATTATCACGGCCCAAAAGGGGATCATAACTCCGCCTTCAAGTTCAACATTTTATCTTTGACACTGCATCCCAGCTAAGTAGAAAGTTACTGAATTAAAGGGGTGGTTCACATTTAAATTAACTTTTAGTATGTTATAGAGTGGCCAATTCTAAGCAACTATTCAATGGGTTTTCATTATTTATCTTCTTCTTCTTCTGACTCTTCCCAGGTTTCAAATGGGGTCTCTTAGGGCAATTGGCACCTAGCAACCATATTGCAAACAGGAGAGGTGCTGAATAAAAAGCTAAATAACTTAAATACAACAAATAATCAAACATGAAAACCAATTGCAAATTGTATCAGAATATCACTCTCTATATCATACTAAAAGTGAACAACCCCTTTTAGAAAGCCCTATTCAATTATTCAATTAGTCATAGTTATAAGAATATACAAAACAATAAATACACCTTTCCTATTTAGTTCACCCAAAATAACCATAAAGCTATGTTTCTAGTAGTACATATGAGTACATTTTTCCACAAATTTCATCCTAACTGTCCTTGCAAAAGATTATGACATCACAAAATAAGACATTAAGGGAGTAATTTGCTAAACCTGAAATTTATCTGGTGGGGGTGAAAACAAACTTGAATTTTTTGAGATTTATTATACCCCAATGCTGCAAAAAGCCACAATCCAAAAATCTGCCATCTCAGATCTATCGAAGTCCTGTATAAGTCAATAGGAGAGGCACCTATCTCAATTTGAAGTTTTAGTGGACTACACTGGGTTTAGCCAGAAAATCCAAATTTTTAGGGATTTGTATTCTCTATGAAAGAATTATATTGCATGTATATGTAATAACTAATATTTTCATGTTTTAACATTTCTGAAAAATGCTAAGCAAGTTGGTTTTATTGAATTACGGTACTCTACATACTGATGATGAATCTGCCACTATGTATAACCAAATCAATCAAACCAACTAGGTGAGCACTAGCAAATGCCATTTTCTATCACTTTCAATCTCAATTCTAATGCTTATGTCACATAGAACTGAACAAAGAAACATCAAGATGTGCTTCTTGCATCAATTGCCATTCTTTCCACCAGGGCAGCATGGTATACCTGTTACACATATGTGATTTTAGCATCATGAAAACATTCATTAGAAAAAATACAAATAATTTCTCATTCCTCTAACCAAGAATACATTAAATTGTATGGGTGTAAACAATAAAAAAATGCATTTCGCCTATATCATTTCTCTCATTTTATTTACTGAATCAAATTTGTATTTTATTAAATTTGAGGAGTATGAGAAATAATTTGTTTAGTAAATATTAGGTATCCTACATATGTATTAGATACTGCATGTGACATTACTTAATATATTCCCTCTTAAAAATTTATACAATTTATAAGAATATAATCTAGTCTATCAAGCAAAAAGTAGCAGCTATCAGTAAAAAATTTTATCTTGCCATGTTAATGAGTCTCTGACTAAAAGTTAATGCTCCTTGAGGACACCAGTCTCAAAAGCTCAGATGTAGAATGAAAGCAATGGACATTAGTTAGAGGAATAAAGCATTCTCTTGAGGCCTTAGTAGGTAAAATCGTAGCCATAAATTGACAGGCAACCTTGTTTGCCCTTCAGCTTGTCTGGATTGTATGAGAAAATATGTTTGAAATTATTTAGAACAAAATATTCAATGGATTGATTTTTCTGAAAGATAAGAAGAAGTGTTTTACTATATAATTGAACTTCTTCTCAGTCAAGTCACTCTAAGACATTTAAGTTTAAATAATGTGTTCTTCTTTTTACTATATAATGCTTAAATATTAAAAATGTAATATTTTGTGTCAATATCTTATTATGATTATTTATATCAGAATACCATGCAGTTACTCAGTGTTTATTAAAGCACAGAGAAACACTGAAACAACCTTTAAATAATACATAAACCTTTGTAGTATATACTACCACCAAATATTTTCTTTTGTTTTTTTTCTCCCCTTATATTATCAACATATATATATATATATATATATATATATATATATATATATATATATATATATATATATATATATATATATATATATATAGTGGATAATGTACCCCCTACTGTAATTTATAAAGATATTATGTTACCGAGGAGTTATGTGACCATATAAAAGCACGAGGCCGCAGGCCGAGTGCTTTTATACAGGTCACATAACTCCGAGGTGACTACTAATATCTTTATAAATTTAAGTAGGGGGTACATTATGCATTATAATCTACAGTTTTTATGTGCCTTACAATGTAAAGAATGGCTTCACTTACATACTTCTAAATGACACTTTTGCCCCTTCCCTTGCTGATTTTAGTTTTCTCCTTATGTTTCCCTGTAGTTCTTTTTGGAGTTAAAGGACCAGCAACAATTTTTTTTTTTAAATTAGTTTAAACATTTCAACATTTCAGTTTAAGTTCACATGGGGGCAGATTTACATAAGGTCGAATATTGAGGGTTAATTAACCCTCGATATTCGACCATCGAAGGATTTAGAGCAAATCGTTCAAATCGAACAATTTTTTATTCAAATGTTTGAATAGTCGAGTGATTTTTAGTTCGAATCGTTCGATTCAAGGTCGAAGTAGCCCATTCGATGGTCGAAGTAGCCAAAAAAAAAACATTCGAAATTCAAAGTTTTTTTCCTCTATTCCTTCACTCGAGCTAAGTAAATGGGCCCCATAGTCTTTATTAAGAAATAACTCACCGATACTCTGCTTCCGCTCCTCTTCAGAAAAGGCGATCCGTTGAGTTCCATCGTGCGGCACTAGATTTCTCCTCCCTGCCTATCTCCTATAGAAGACAGGGAGGAGAAATCGATCGCCGCACGATGGAACTCACCGGGTCGCCTTTTCCGAATAGGAGCGGAAGCAGAGTATCGTGAGTTATTTCTTAATAAAGACTATTATATCCTTATAAACAGCGCGTTCTGACGCCAGAACGCGCCGTTTATAAACTTAAAGGGACAGCACTCGCAGCTGCTGCCATCGCCTCTACCCGACCTTCCCACCACTATAGCTTTCGGCTCTGCATTTGCTTACCTCCCACAAAGCGCTCCACCCCCTCCCTTCGGCTTCTCTTTGCTTCATAGCAGATCTCACTTCAGTAAAACATTATCTGCAGCTGCCTCACTAGCGTTTCTCTTCTCCATTTTCACTCCCCCTCGCATCAACTATCTGAAGTCTCGCCCCCCTCCCTTACCCTTCCAAAGTCTCGCTCCACCTCCCGTCCACTCTCTGAAGACTCGCTCCACCTCCTTCCCTTGCCTTCACCCGTCTGTGATGCAGTGAAAGAAAATGTCACACAGTGCGGGAGCTAGCCTTCAGAGTGGATGGGAGGCGGAGCGAGACTTAGATAATGTAAGGGAGGGTGAGAGAGACTCCAGGTAGTGTATACGAAGGGGAGGAGACTTTGGTAATGCAGGGGGGGCGCAAAAATGGAGAGGAATCCTGTGAAGAAAAAAAGGAAAGAACTACATCCTAGCAGGCCCGGATTTGCGGCAAGGCCGCATAGGCCCGGGCCTAGGGCGGCAAAAAAATTGGGCGGCATGCCGCCCAGCCGCACTATGGGGACGCGTGCGTCCCCATTCAATTACAGCAGCTGCGCCGGCGAAAAAACGCCAGCGCGCTGGGAAGGGGAGGTGAAGTGGGCGCTAGGACCGCGCGGCCGCCTGGTCGGACCGCGCGGCCTAGGGGCGCCGCACATTGAAATCCTAGCTGCATCCTAGCTGCAACACACATGTGACATGACCATAGCAATAAGAAATAAAGGTACCCAGCTAAATATACTAAAGTATGGCATAATTTAAAAAGCAAAGAACTCGTCAGAAAGTACAAACTGAACCCAGAAATTGTAGATTATAATGAATAATGTACCCCCCACTGAAAATTTATAAAGCCATTAATAGTCACCTCGGAGTTATGTGACCTGTATAAAAGCACTCGGCCTGCGGCCTCGTGCTTTTATATGGTCACCTAACTCCTCGGTAACATAATATCTTTATAAATTACAGTAGGGGGTACATTATCCAATATATATATATATATATATATATATATATATATATATATATATATATATATATATATATATATATATATATATATATATATATATATAAATATAAATTTGCTGCAGTGAGCCAGACTGTACTTTATATAGTTTTTATAGTAGTTCAAAAAAAATGCATTCCTTATCTGGAAACCTATTAACCAGTTTGCAAATTCACTAAAATGTGGATTTTACTGAACGTTGCATCTTTCGCCAGAGTTGCCTTCGCCACCTCAGACCAGGCGAAGTGCATTAAAGTATATAGATATTTGCTTCTATGTACTTTGAATAACCAGCTTTACACACTGATTAATGTCTATGCTCCTAATGATAACCAGCTGCAGTTCCTTGACAAGACTTTGGCACACCTAATGCAATTTAGAAAAGGTAGATGTGTTGTGGCGGGAGATTTCAACCTTGCTCCTGATCCTATCATGGATGTCTACAGAACGTCTCAGCACCCCTTTACGCGTCAACAATTATCACAGGCCCGTAAGTTTAAAGACCTTTTAAATAATTTTGCTCTTATAGATATTTGGAGGGCCCAAAACCCGACGGAAAAAGACTACACTTTTCATTCCCCCAGATTCTTGACTCATTCTAGAATCGACTTAATTTTACTAGACCCCCAAACTACTGTCCAAACAACTGAAGCATGGATAGGGACACAATCTTGGTCAGACCACGCCCCTGTTGGAATTGAACTCACTTTGTCCCCAGACAGGAAAACTTTTTCCCCCTGGAGATTAAATGACTCTCTTTTAACTCATCCAGATACTCAGGAACACTTGAGACATTCCTTAACTTCTTATTTTGTGAACAATGTTACTCCAGGGATGGATTCCCAAACCATTTGGTTAGCCCATAAAGCTACAATGCGTGGGGAGCTTATCTCGCAAGCTACTAATCTTCGTAGGAAGAGAGAATCTCACACTCGGGAATTGCAACACCAAATACAGCAGGCTGAACAAGCTTATTATTTACATCCTTCTCAGGTCCTAGTGGACAAAATCCAAGCACTCAAACTTGAGTTACAAAAGCTTCTTTACGTTAAGACTGAGTACAGGTTGAAACTTCTTAAGCAGCTATACTACACCAAAAGTAATAAGGCAGACAAGCTTTTAGCTTCCCAACTACGTAAAAAACAAGCCTGTACGAGAATTCAATATCTAAAAATGCGACAACTCAAGATTACTGATCCGCTCCAAATAGCTAACCAGTTCGCCTCCTACTACTCCTCCCTGTACACCCTTTCCAATAATACTGCTGAACCACAACCTACACTAGAGGTTATACAACAATATCTGGACTCAATTCACATTCCAAGGCCTTCTGCATCGCAACTAGACTTACTAAACGCCCCCCTAACTACAGACGAAATTCTCAAAGCTATAAAATTGTTAAAATTAGGTAAAGCCCCTGGGCCTGACGGCTACACCAACTTTTATTACAAACATTATGCTGCTGTTTTAGTCCCCCATCTATTAAAAGTGTTTCAATCTATTATGGATACAGGGAAAATACAACCTGAATTTCTCCAAGCGCATATCTCGACTATCCCCAAACCTGGTAAGACTTTGGAACACTGTAGTGACTACAGGCCTATATCTTTATTAAATACTGACCTCAAACTTTATTCTAAAATTTTGGCACTCCGGTTGAATACTGTTTTACCACATCTTATCCATTATGATCAGGTGGGATTCGTCCCTGGACGACAAGCCCCCGATAACACCAGAAGATTTCATAATCTACTTCATATCATTAAACGCAATAAACTCCCAGCCTTACTGTTGTCATTAGATGCGGAGAAGGCCTTCGACAGGATCCATTGGGGGTTTATGATGCAGACACTTAGTAAGTTTGGTTTAGGGGATAACTTTTTACGGGCAATCGTACCGCTATATTCAAAGCCTTCAGCCAAAGTTCTAACATCAGGGATCCTGTCGAACGCCTTCACCATCACCAACGGTACACGACAGGGGTGCCCTTTATCCCCTTTGATCTTTGCCCTCCTAGTAGAACCACTGGCTATTAGAATTAGACAAAATCAGGATATTAAGGGAATCCCAACAAAACTTGGCAATAGTGCTATTGGACTTTTTGCCGATGATGTGATTCTTTCATTGACTAATTTGCATATTTCACTTCCCAATGTCTTTCGAGAACTTGATTCCTTTTATCGTGTTTCCTGGTATAAAATTAATCCTCAAAAAACACAGGCTCTGCCAATTAACGTCTCAGCTCAAGAGGTGGGACTTAAAAGTAATTATTTGTTTGAGTGGAGGGAGTCCTTTCTCGTGTATCTTGGCATTCGGGTCCCTAAAGACCCTGAGTTATTGTATAGGCACAATTATATACCCTTGCAGAAAACCCTTCAAGAACTATATCTTAAATGGAAACCTTTGTATATCTCATGGACTGGCAGAATTAATGCCGTTAAGATGACGGCCTTACCGAAAATTTTGTATCTATTTCGAACCATTCAAGTAGATCTCCCGCCGCAATACATTAAACTGTTACAGAGACAAATGAGTGACTTTATATGGGGAGGGAGGAAGCCTCGTACAGCTGCTAAGGTGTTACAACGTCCAACTTCTGTGGGTGGTTTTGGAATGCCTAACCTATCTTGTTACTTTAGAGCCTCTCTTTTGGACACTGCTGTGAAAATGCATAGCCCCTTATCTTGCAGATATTGGTTAGACTTGGAGACTTTTGAACTGCCCCAAATTACCATTCCTCAACTGCTGTGGACTCCTCCTAGCTTAAGACCTAAAAGCTCTTTGTGTAATGGAATCCGAAGGTTCTTACCTGCATGGCGTCCAAGATGGCGACCAAGATGGCGTCCCCCTGCTCCACCATGTGGTCCCTGCTGGTCGCAGGCCATCAACGTCAAGATCGAGTCGCTCAGGGATTGGTCGCCGGCGACGGAACGGACGCCGGCGTCAGAATCGGGCGCCGGCGTCAGGACGTCAGCGTGGGGACGCTGGCGTCTGCGTCTGACGCCAGTGCGTCAGTTTTTGGCGCCAAGCCCAGGACTATTTTAACCCCATTCCCCTTTTCTTCATTGCCCGATTATAGGTTCCTTTACTGTGTTCCTGGGTGTTATCATTCTGCTATATTTTCCTGTGTACCGTTTATTGCCTGTTTCCTGGACTTTGCTGATTGCCGCCTGAACTGACCCTTTTGCTTGTATTTGACGATTCTTCTGGATAAACCCTTTCTGTACTGCGAACCTGGTCTGGTCTCCTCTTTGGTCCTTACTATTACTGTGCCTTCGGGCCCGTTACAGTATAATCGGGCCATGGACCCTGCGGAGGAGACGCAAGTTACGCCCGATGTCTACCAAGCTGTCCGAGGATTGTCTTCTCGTTTTCTCTCTTACGAGAACCAGCAATCTCAGTTCAGCCAAGTCCTTCTGGCGATTCAGGAGAAGCTGTCCGCATTCCCGTCAGCGGCCCACGCCCCTGTTCCAAGACCTGCTACACCGGTATGTGTCCCTGAGCCCCGCATACCTGCACCCCCTCTGTATTTCGGCGATCCGGTAGCATGTCGCGGATTCATCATCCAGTGTGAAATCCAATTTGCTCTGCTTCCCGGCCAGTATGTCTCAGAGCGTGCTAAGGTGGGCTTCATCATCTCCCGGTTACAAGGGAAGGCTCTGGAATGGGCATCACCACTCTGGGAAAAGCACGATCCAGCCATTGACGATGCAAAAGCCTTCATCCGGGATCTCCGCACTGTGTTTGACGCGCCAGGTCGGTCTGCCTCGGCTTCTGCTCGGTTGTTCCAGTTACAGCAGGGAACTTGCTCTGTGCCGGAATACGCCATAGAGTTTCGTACCTTGCTGGCAGAAACATCCTGGAACAACGACAGTTATCACGCTGCCTTCTACAACGGCCTGGCAATGCGTATCAAGAATGACCTAGTGTCCCGCGAGATCCCTTCTTCTTGGGAAGATTTGGTTTCCTTGGCTGTAAGAGTCGATACCCGGCAGAGGGAACATCTTGCTGACTGTGAGCGGGTCTGGAAATCGCAGAGGTCTCAACCAGCTTTAGCTCCTCGCTTCCAGAGACCCATACTACCTCTCCAGTCTACTTCTACTTCTTCTGTTTCTCCTCCTCTGCCCGCCAAGAAGCAAGTACAGATTGGTCGCTCTCATCTGTCTGATCAGGAGAAACTTCGTAGAAAGGCTACTGGACTTTGTTTATATTGTGGGGGCAAGGCTCACTTCGCTCTGGAATGCCCCATTAAGCCTGGAAACGCCAGAGCCAAGGTTGGGGAAACTTTTCTGGGAGGAATTGTCCCCTCTCCACAGTCTTCTGCCCATCGATTTCTTCTTCCTGTGCAAATCCAATGGGGCCCCCGGAAAGTCTTCCTGCAAGCCTTCCTTGACTCTGGGGCCGCTGGAAACTTTATGGACAAGGTCTTCGCTGCTAATCACGCTATTCCTCTTCAGCCCATGGCGAATCCTCTTCGAGTCCTTGCCATCGATGACCGTCCTCTGTCTTCTGCAATCATTTCCTTGTCTACACAAGAACTTTCGCTTAAGGTGGGCACTATGCACTTGGAGAGACTGTCCTTTCTTATTATTGACTGCCCTTCCACTCCAATAGTTCTGGGGCTTCCATGGTTGTGTACCCATAACCCAGTCATTGATTGGACCTCCTCACAAGTCTCCCATTGGGGTCCTTATTGCCAGCAGAATTGTTTGCCTGCTGCGCCCCTTGTCAAAGTTTCTTCTGTGTCTTCGAATCCTTCTCTTCCTCCCGTTTATCAGACCTTCTCCGATGTCTTCAACAAAGGCTCTGCTGAGACTCTCCCTCCTCACCGTCCTTACGACTGCCCAGTCGAGCTTCTTCCTGGTTCCATGCCTCCTCGTGGTCGCACCTATCCACTTTCTCCCTCTGAGACTGCCGCCATGAAGACCTATATTCAGGAAAATCTTCAAAGAGGTTTTATCCGCCCTTCTTCTTCCCCTGCGGGAGCAGGGTTTTTCTTCGTTGAAAAGAAAGATGGAAGTCTGCGACCTTGCATTGATTACCGGGGGCTTAATAAAATTACCATTAAAAACCGCTATCCCCTCCCGTTAATTTCTGAACTTTTTGACCAGTTGAGGGGCGCCAGTCTCTTCACCAAGTTAGATCTTCGGGGCGCCTACATCCTCATTCGGATCCGTGAGGGGGATGAGTGGAAGACCGCTTTTAATACTCGTGACGGGCATTACGAGTACCTAGTAATGCCATTTGGTCTCTGTAATGCTCCTGCGGTCTTCCAAGAGTTTGTAAATGACATTTTCAGGGACTTATTGGGGCAAAGTGTGGTCGTTTACTTGGATGACATCCTTATCTTTTCCAAAAATCTCCAGGAACACCGTTCTCAAGTCAAAGAAGTTCTTCTTCGTCTTAGGAGGAATAATCTGTTCGCCAAATTGGAGAAATGCTCTTTCGAAGTGCCTACCATTCCCTTCCTTGGTTATATCATCTCCCAGCAGGGTTTCAAGATGGATCCCGCCAAAGTCTCGGCAATTATTGATTGGCCTCTTCCCACCTGTGTCAAGGCCATTCAGAGGTTTATTGGCTTCGCCAATTATTATAGACAGTTCATTAAAGGTTTTTCTTCCAAGATTTCTCCAATTCTTGCTCTAATCCGTAAAGGGGGTAGACCTCAACACTGGCCCCCTCAGGCTCTGGAAGCTTTTGAATCCCTTAAAGAAGCCTTTTCATCTGCACCAATTCTCAGGCACCCGGAACCTCTTCTACCCTTCTTCCTCGAAGTCGATGCCTCTGATGTGGGAGCGGGAGCAGTTTTGTCTCAAAGGTCCTCTTCCGACGGTAAATTACATCCCTGTGCTTTCTTTTCCAAGAAATTCTCTTCTTCTGAGCAAAACTACGATGTTGGGAATCGTGAACTACTTGCTGTCAAGTTGGCCCTGGAGGAGTGGAGGCATCTACTGGAAGGGTCTTCTGTTCCTGTAACCATCTTTACCGACCACAAAAACCTCGAATTCATCCAGTCCCTCAAACGTCTCAATCCACGACAAGCCAGATGGTCTTTATTCTTTTCCCGTTTCAACTTCATCATCACCTTTCGTCCTGGCTCTAGAAACAGAAAGGCTGATGCCCTGTCCAGAAGTTTCATTTCCGAAATGCCTAGTTCCGAGGTTCCTGAACCCATTGTGCCTTCTTCCAAGATTATCGCTGCCTTATTTCCGTCCTTGGCTTCGCAACTCCTCTCTGCCCAGACCTCGGCTCCTGGAAATGCCCCCTTGGGGGTTGCTTTTGTTCCTCCAGATTGTCGTCAGTCCATTTTGTCCCAAGTCCACACCTCTAAGCAAGCCGGTCATCCGGGAATTGAAAAAACCACTGAACTACTTTCACGCCTGGTGTGGTGGCCATCCATGAGAAAGGACGTCAGAGACTTTGTTTCTTCCTGTGCCACCTGTGCTGTCTCTAAATCTGGACATTCCTCCCCCAAGGGTCTTCTCTTGCCATTACCCATCCCATCTCGCCCTTGGACTCATTTGACGATGGATTTCATTGTCGACCTGCCCTTATCCTCCGGCCACACTGTCATCTGGGTGGTGATCGATAGATTTAGCAAGATGGCCCATTTCACTCCTCTTCGAAAATTACCTTCTGCTCCTGAACTCGCTGAACTGTTTATTAAACACATTTTTTCGTTTACATGGTTTCCCTGCCGAGATTGTGTCAGATCGAGGTTCTCAATTTGTCTCTAAGTTCTGGAGAGCTCTGTGCAAGGTTCTTAATATTTCTCTTCAGTTTTCCTCAGCTTATCACCCTCAGTCTAATGGTGCCGCTGAACGGGTCAACCAGGCTTTGGAGCAGTTTCTTCGGTGCCACGTGTCCCTATGCCAGGATGATTGGTCGGATCTTCTTCCCTGGGCTGAGTTCGCTCATAATAACGCTTTGCATTCCTCTTCTTTGAAATCTCCATTCTTCTGTGTATATGGTCGGAACCCGTTGGCCTTCCCTCAGGATCTTCTCCTTACCAACGTTCCTGCGGCCAACGACCAAGCTGCTCACATGTCGGCTATCTGGCAGGCTACTTCCTCTAATTTGGAAAAGAGTTCTTTGGTTCAGAAGAGGTTCGCCGATAAGAAGAGAGTTCCTTCCCCACCATATGCTCCTGGTGACAAGGTTTTTCTTTCCACCCGCAACATTCGCCTCAAGATTCCCACTCCCAAGCTTGGTCCTAAATTCATTGGTCCTTATCCTATCATCGAAGTTATCAATCCGGTGGCGGTCCGTCTTCAACTTCCTCCCGAGATGCGGATTCCTAATGTCTTTCATGTTTCTTTACTTAAGCCTGCCATGTCTTGTTCCTCTTCTTCTTCCCCCCCAGCTCCTGTCCTGGTTGATGGTCACCAAGAGTTCGAGGTCAAGAGGATTCTGGATTCTCGCTTTTCCAGGGGCACTCTTCAATATTTAATCGAATGGAAGGGTTTCGGTCCAGAGGAGTGTTCCTGGGTAAAAGACTCAGATGTCCATGCACCTACCCTGGTCCGTAAGTTCCACAGACTGTTCCCTTCTTCCCCCAGTCTCGGTGGTCCTGAGGCCCCCCCTAAGGAGGGGGGTACTGTAATTATCACTCCATCCTGATAAGTGGTTAAACCTTATCTGGTGCTACTAGATGCACTAACCACTTAGAGTCCCACAAGAAGCTGATTTATAGGTGGCATCTTACACCGGCAACTTTGCATAAAATTTCACGATCCCATTCCCCGCTTTGTTGGAGAAATTGTGGTCAGTCTGGAACTCTGCTTCATATGTGGTGGGACTGCCCACTATCACAGCACATTTGGAAATCTGTGTTTACTATTATAACGGTTGGTCTTGAATTAGACATCCCCTACGACCCACAAGTGGCATTGCTATTGATGTTCCCGGACTACGTGCCTAAGTATACGAAAAAGCTACTTTTTCACCTCTTTAACACTACCACTAGCTTGATTGCCAAATTTTGGAAACCTGGAGGACCAATTTCAATTGACCACATTTTATCAGCAATGGATGTACGAGCGGATATGGAACTAATGGCGGCGCATAATGAGAACCGACTCCCCACTTATGATGCCATTTGGCAGCCGTGGATAACTTACAGAGGAAAAAATACTCGATAGGCCTGGAGGATCCACAATCTGGACACTTTTCTACTTGCTTTTTTATGGCCCTCTCTCTCATCTACTAACTTGCATCAAAACGAGACTCTTACTTAGAATTGAAACAGGTCCCACTACCTGGTGTGACTGATCCTTTTCCCTTTCTCCCCCCCCCCCCTTTTTTTTTTTTTTTTTTTTTCTGGGAAACCTTCCGTATGTTTGTTTGTTTTTTTTTGTTTCTTTCTCATACTTACAGTTTGGCTATATTTCGGATATGTGTAATTGCACATGTTTATTCCTGTTACTGCTGTTTAACAGAATGCTTCGTTTAGCTACTATGGTGACCTTGTTTATGGTGTGAAAGGTACAATGTCTGTATAATATTACATTCTGTGTTGTTGTCAACATCTTTGACTGATATCAATAAAGAAGTTATAAAAAAAAAAAAAAGTATATAGATATACTACATAATATTACATAATATTCTGTGAGCGTAAAATGCATCAAAGTCCAAAAAACGCTGGCGTCTTTTCCTTTTTCAGAGTGATAATAAAATAAAAAATTTGTTTGTGTAACCGGTTTCCCCCATACATTTTCTAACATATGGAACGTTAACTATACAGTGGGCTCATGTGTAGGGCATTATAACATCTCTATTGTCTTTATAAAGGTTCCCTGGACATGTGGAAGTAACAGTGGAAATGTAATGTATTTGTTGCAACATATAACATATAACGTCCATTCAACTTTAAATTTCCCGCCGTATGTAAATTAACCTGAGCGCATACCTCTAGTAAATTTGAACTAGGCAGAAATTAACCCTAGCGCATCTTCAATTTGAATTGCTTGCATTGCCGAAGTAATGCTAGTAAAAATTCACCAGCGTTCGGCACAGAGGACAATACTCTGCATGCTAGTGAATTAGCGTTGTCTTGGTGAATTTTCACCTGACAAAGTGTTGCAATGGGTGTGAATCGGACGCTGGCGAATTTTTGCTGGTTAGTAAATCTGCCCCGTAGAGTCCATTTTTAACAAAATAGGATTTTCAAAATGTATTAAAATAAACCAGCAAATGTAACAATAAACCAGCAGCTTGTACTTGATGGTAACTAAGCTGCATGAATCCATATTGGTGGCAAAACAACTTTAATGTATTTATTTCCTGTTTAAAAATATTAGTAGATTTAAGGTATGAAAATAAATCCAAATTACAGAAAGATTCCTTTTCCAGAAATTCCCAGGTCCTATGCATTCTGGATAACAGATCTCATACCTCTACAAAATACTTTAAACTCATAAAAAATTAATTGTTAACTCTCTGGGCGTAGCACTCCACATTACAAGATATTTATAATTATGGATATCAGGGATTATAAAATGTATATGTTTTCTATACAGAATATTGTGCCATATGTATGCAGATTTGGAACAAGAGATCCAAAATGCTTACCTCTATGGTGATTGTGAGCAAATTGCCACTTACGAAGGGACATGATTACACTTACATTAGAGGACATTATAGACAAATAGCAGGGGACCTTTTTACCCTTAAAGTGGATCACCGTACCAGAGGCCATCCCTTTAGACTGGAAGAAAAGAAATTTCATTTGAAGCAGCGTAGGTGGTTCTTCACAGTGATGACAGTGAGGTTGTGGAATGCATTGCCGGGTGATGTTGTGATGGCTGATTCAGTTAATGCCTTTAAGAATGGATTGGATGATTTTTTGGACAGACATAATATCAAAGGCTATTGTGATACTAAGCTCTATAGTTAGTATAGGTATGGGTATATAGAATTTAATTAAAAGTAGGGATGGGTGTATGTATGGATGCTGGGTTTTCAGTTGGAGGGGTTGAACTTGATGGACTTTGTCTTTTTTCAACCCTATGAGTCTATCTGCAGTTTTGGTAGCCATGCCTAGAGAAAGGATTATGTCTCATGGATGTAGAAGTTATTACACACATTTTAGTATTTTTAAAATTCTTTACAAACTAGAGGCAGTTGTGTGGTCCATTTTTATATTGTGTGTATTCATTTGACATGCAAGTTAAATGAGGGTTGTCAAAAGCCAACTCTTGGGGGGTTATTTAGTAAACTCTGAATGCAAAAATCACAAAAAAAAATCATGATTTTTTTTTTTTAATAAAATCTGACTTTTAAAAAATCACAAATTTTCGGGATTTATTAAACCCTGAGGACAGAAAAGTCAGAATCTGAAAATCCGGCATCTCAGACCTTGCATATAAGGTTGCATATAAGTCAACGGGAGAAGTCCTAATGATTTTTGATGTTTTGTTGAGTTTTCTGTGAAAATTCCGAAAACATCAAGAAAAACCGATGCAAAAATCTGAAAAAATCTTGAAAATTGTTTTTTTCCCCGCAAAACAAATTTTCGGCAAAATGTAATAAAAAATAATTATAAAAAGCTCAAGCGGATTTGATCACAGTTTGTAGCAGAAAATATTGAAATAAATTCGGAATTTGTACAATAACCCCCCTTGGAGACTAATTTATAAAAAAAAAAATATATTTTGCTAATAAAACTCCCAAGTACTTCTACAGTACATGAGCTTTTTATTTCAGATTTTTTTTCAGATATTTTTTATGCTAAAAAATGTCAATTATTTGAGTTGGAAATTCAAATCCAAGTTAACAACTTTTTTAGTATACACAATAGCTATTATTTTCATATTCAGTCATTGTGAAAGGAGAACTAAACCCTATCTTGCATCCCCCAACTCTCCAATGCCTCCCTATAAGCCCCCTCCTCACAACATCTATTTTGTTGAAAAGTTTCTGTGTGTGTCAACCAGTCATAAATCTGCAGAGCTGCACCATCTTTACCTGTCTTCTCATCTTCTTCTGTTAGACCATTGACACAGATATTGCAGGAACATGCAAAGTTGAATCAGCACTCAGGGGAACTTTTTAACAGAACTAATGTTGAGGAGAGGGAACTTGAGGAGTGGAGTGAAGGGTGTGGAGGGGGGTTTGGAAATGGGCTAGGGTTTACTTTTCCTTGGATGTCAATCCCTTACAATGTCTTTGTCATTTTCCAAAAACTACAAGTACAATTGGACTTCCATGTCCCTTTGCTTATACTAATGGCTTTCTATTTTTTTATTTTAGTCTTAAAGCTTAAAATATCAGTTTTGCCCTACGTAAACTAAGCCATAATGATATGTACCCAGTAAGATACTAGGGGTACATAATGAGGGAAAATGCAATTGCATGTACAACATTTTTAGCACAGACATTGTGGGCATTTTTTGTCATTTATTATAGGTATAAAATAATTTAAAAAAGGTGTATTTGGAGACCAAATTAATCTGAATGTATAAGAATTTTTTTTTTTGTTTTAAAAATTTTTTAATTTAAAACCTGGCAGGCCAGGAACCCAACATATAACAATATAAATACATTAAAAACATGTATTCAGGTAGGTGGATTATCAGATTGAACTATAATTCACACCATAATACTCCCAAATTGGAGAACTGTCACTCCAATTATGCTCTACATAATTATTGTTGCAAGACTGGGGGAATCATTCAATACAACCTAGGAGATTTGTAAAATTCCCATTACTGTGTTTTTAAGTGACCACCTACCTAAATCATTTTTACAAAAAAAACATGTATGCATTTATATTGTTATATGTTGGGTTTCCTGGCAGGTCAGATTTTGAATGAATTTTTTTTTAAAGCAAAATAAAAATTTTATAATTTCAGATTAATTTGGTCTTCAAATGCACCTTTAATTAATGTATTACTGTTTTGTTATCCTTAGTAGGACCTTGGGGAGTAAAGGTGTGTTCACAACCAATTAAAGTGACTTCTCCTTAATGCCACATTACCTCTTATTATAGGTACTTGCATCCAAAGCCACTGTTTGCACTTCCATATATTTGTGCATAGTGTTCTGCCTTTGTCCTGCCTTCCTATTCTCTAATTTGTGCAAGTGCATCTATTGACAAAAGTTGACCATGGACCTAAAATCACCTCCAAAGGCTCCATTTCCACAGCAGCCTACATTAACAGATTCAGCATATTTGCACCTTGAGAATTGTGTGCAGCATCATTTTGAACCATGTGCTGGAAGTGACTCCATCCAATTCTTATTACAGCACAAGTGTGATTACTTTAACATATTGTCCACAATGGAATCAAGTCCTTGTTGGAATTAAACTCAAGACCTATGTTTAAGTCAGAAAAGAGACATAAACCATACCTCCCAACATTTTGAAAATAGAAAGAAGGACAAAAAGATTTTCCGCCCAGAGTGTGGCAAAATTTTTAACCACACCCATTTTCTGGCCCCTCCTCCTAATTACCAATTAGCATTTTACAACATTTGGGAGGTTAAGAAAGTGACTGAAGCCTCTGAGGAAGTTGAAGTTTGATAAAACGCGCAAGGCAAAGCATTCAATGTCATCCCCAAGAGCCCAGGAGGACACACGCGGTTAAGGGCAGCACTGGTCGTAGTCAAACAAACAAGCAAAACTGGATTATCCTCATATGAGCAAACAGGAAGGGGGAATTAATATACTCGTTTAAATTCCACAATTTGAGAAGCAGCCACAATTGACAAATTTCATGTGTGCAGAAAAAACTATAACATTTGTGAGTACCCCTCAATCACTAACAAGTGGTGCATCTAAAAAGTGCAAAGTGTAATTTATACACACTCTCGGTTAATAAGGTTGGAATGTGAGAATGTATGATGTTGTGAAACTACAACATAAAAAAAATGTACTACACTCAAATATTGCTATTTTTCTCTTCATCTTTTTCTGGCTGTTCAGTGCAGGAGATCAAAGAGAAAGTCGGGACATTTCAGTAATAATCTGGGACTTTGGGTTGAGCTGTCAAATTCGGGACTGTCTTGTGAAAAACGGGACAGTTGGGAGGTATGCATTAACTAGGTTATTTTATTACAGTGATAATTCAGCTATGAATGTGAACATATATAAAGAAGCTTTATCTAAGATAGAGACTATTTATAAATCTGTGTATTTTTGCTTATGCATAATTTTACAAGTTCATTGTAATCCCTGAAGTCATCCATTAAAAAAAATCTAGTTACCATAGTTATACAGGTGTGTAAAAATTGCAAGAAAATGATGGTGTCAGAAATTGTACAAAAACTGTGCAAAAGAGGCTACAAAAACTGATTCTTTTTTATTCAAACTGTTTTAGTGGACCACTGTTTTTTATGTCTGTGTATCACCTTAATACAAAACTTGATTAATACACACATTTTGAAATATATAGGTTTCTGGATTTTAAGGATGAAACATTTTTGTGACTCATTTTTGTTAATCACTAGACTAAAAGGTTATAATAGCAACATGAAAAAAGTCTGCATATTAAAGATCAAGGTAAAAACATTGTTTACTTGTTTACTGAAATTTTCTGTACAGATAAAAAGATGACAAGAGGGTATTGATAAAGAGTAGAGAAAGGAAGTTTTTTAAGCATTGGAAAGCCATCAACACTAATGGACAATGAAATTATGACATTTCCTGCTTACATTGAACTTGCAGCAAAACCCAAGGGGCTGCTACTTTTTATTCAATTCATGCTATTCTGGGGGCTACAGTCTACTGAAATCCTAGGCCCCTGCCACCAAGGAGCACTAGAGGCTGGGCTTCTTTGTCACAAAGGCCAATATCCTGTGCCTTCCTAGTAAGTCAAGCTTGGAATTTGGACTGCTTTAGATCCAAAAATATCCTGTAAATAGCACATTTTTCAAAACATGCGTTCAGGTCCTGGAGATGGCACTGAAACAATTTCAGTATAGTGCTAGCTTCCCTTTAAAATACTTTAAGAAATTTAGTGTACAGTTTGTTATGGAAAGTTTTTGTGGAAAGGAATTCATGGTACAACTATTAACAAAATCTGTAGTGGGGTTTGTTTCAGCTCCCTCTTGATTTACTTTTAGATGGATTCAATCTTCATGAGATTATATTTTGTACATGAGCATGTACAAATGCAGGCTATAGATGAGAAGTCTGGGAAAGAAAAATAATAAGACACAGGAAATCTTCCTAGCAAATATTCATCATCTTGATTTATTTATTTAACAAGTTATGCAGAAGTTCACAACAATGTTACAACAAATGGAAAAAATACATTCAAGGAACAGTAACACCAAACAATAAAAGCATTTTAAAGTAATTACAATATCACGTACTGTTGCCTGCTTTGGTAAAAGTTATGTGTCTGCTTTTGAAAGACTACTATCTTTATAAGAATAGGCTGCTTGTAGTCATGAGGGCAGTCATTCAACCTGAAAAAGGATAAAAGGCACAGGTTACTTAACCGATAACAGCAAAGCTCTTCAATAGAGTTCAATGATATTTTACCTTTGTGCATCTGTTATCTGCTTGTTATGTACTTTGAATGGCTGCCCTCATGGCTACACAGCAGCTTGTTTATATAAACTGTAGTAGTGTTTCTGAAGGAAACACACCAATTGTACTAGTGCAGGAAAATACTACATTAATGTTAGTGTTACTGTTACTTTAACAAACAAGGCTTACAGAATTATCTTCACTAAGGTATGGAATCAGTCATGTGGAAAGGGGTCATAGCCTGTGATGCCCTGCTCCAAGTCCTGGCTGATAACAGCCATTCCATGTGGAGGGGTGAAATTCCAAGGAGGGGGGACTTAGAGTTCACATTAAGATGCCCATAGTTGATGTGGAGGTCACTTTATAACATAGCCTCAAATACCTGTTATGCCAGAGGTGTCAAAAGCTGGGTGTGGGTTTAATTAATCATTCCCTGTCAGATGAGCACAAACATGATGGGCTTTCAGTACTTGGTCTTTTAGATAAGAATATCTGAGAAAGGGTAGGTCACACAGCAGTGATATTTGGTCTCTATGAAATCAGTAAAATAATCTAGTGCCACTGAATATAATATCATGTATCTTCTATGTTCCTATAAGAGTTATGGTTCTTATATTAGTGGTCTGGTCCATACACTCAGGAGGTCATAAAAACTCAATTTGGGGACAATGTAATTTTTTCGCCACACACCGTTGTGCTGGTCCTCCATTGGCCTTGCCTGGTCCCTTGGCAACAACAAACGTTTGGAAAAGGATCCACACGCACTCAATATTATGCAGTCGGGGAGTAGACCCCTTTTTTATGCCAAAAAAAGTTCAACATTTTTGAAGGTATAATAAAAGGGGTTTACTTCACGACTGCATAATCTCGAGGGTGTGTGGATCCATTTCCAAACATTTGTTGCTGCTATTGGGAAAGCCCTTCTGCATTATTGAGGGTGGGGAGTGGCCAGTTACCTGATGCCTGGAAAATAAATAAATAAAAAGTCAGCTCTTCTGACTCAGTTCTAGGTTATACTTAGGAGGACCCTTTTCTGTGGGGGTTTATCTAGTTTGTTTCCTCTTGCCTCCAGGACCAGGAAATTCTCAATTTCAAGCAAAGTACAGGTTTCTATGTAGTTCCCTTTTATTTGATAAACGGTTTGTATTTGTGAATGTATGTCTTTTTGTAACATCCTTTTGTTACTTAATTTGCAGTTATACCTTTTATAATATTAAATATAACATTTAATAAGTTTGTCTTTGATGCTCTAAACAACCCTAGCCTGAAAGTGTATACCTGTGAGCATTAGCCCCCTGCATGCTGAATGAAAATGCTAGCCAATTATAGTAATACAACTAATGATGCATGGTTCACACATGAGAAAAATTCAAGAGATACTGGAACAAAGATGGTATTCGTCCCAGGGTACTTAGCGAGCTTAGCTCTTTGATTGCCAAACCTCTTTACTTAATTCTTCAGGATTCATTGAGGTCTGGCATAATGCAGAGAGAATGGCGAATTGCTAATGTGGTGTCGCTGTTCAAAAAGGGGTCTTGTTCTCAGCCTCAAAACTATAGGCCAGTTAGTCTGACGTCAGTGGTAGGAAAGCTTTTCGAAGGTTTAATAAAGGATAAGATACTGTACTTCATAGCAAATCATAATACTATTAGTTTGTGCCAGCATGGTTTTATGCATAATAGATCTTGCCAGACTAACTTAATTTCTTTTTATCAGAAGAGACCTCAGGTTTTTGTAGATAAGTTGTCTAATTTTGGGCAGTGTCATTCTGTGGCTACTAAAGCAAATAAAGTTGTGTCTTGCATAAAAAAGGGCATTAACTCAAGGGTTGAAAATATAATTATGCCTCTTTATAGGTCCCTGGTAATGCCGCATCTGGAGTATGCAGTGCAGTTTTGGACTCCAGTACTTAAGAGATATAAATAAGCTGGAGAGAGTGCATGTTAGCAGAGAACTGATCTGAACTGCATGTGCAGCTTCTCTAAGTGAGGACACACCAACTTCTGTGTGAACAGTAACTTGGTTGCTTTATAGAACTCAGCATAAACACTTCTGCAACAGGAACTTTTCATAGAGAGTATGCACAGGAAGATGAAGAAGAAAAAAAACAGTGTTACAGGTCAAACATGACATCACATTGCTAAGCAACAATAGACCTTTCCAGCATTAAGTAACACGCACTGGAACAATCTCTGTTGTTTTCCAACAGTACAGAGATGTGCAACTAAACTGGTTAGGGGGATGGATGACTTAAATTATGAAGATAGACTGTCAAGGTTGGGGTTATTTTCTCTGGAAAAAAAGACACTTGCGAGGGGACTTGATTACACTTTACAAATACATTAGAGGACATTATAGACAAATAGCAGGGGACCTCTATACCCATAAAGTGGATCACTGTACCAGAGGCCACCCCTTCATAATAGAAGAAAAGAACTTTCATTTGAAGCAACGTAGGTGGTTCGTTACAGTGAGGACAGGGAGGTTGTCACTGCCGGGTGATGTTGTGTTGGCTGAATCTGTTAATGCCTTTAAGAATGGCTTGGATGATTTCTCAGACAGACATAATATCAAAGGCTATTGTGATACTAAACTCTATAGTTAGTATAGATATTGGTATATATAATTTATGTTAAAATAGGGTGGGGTGTATATGGATGCTGGGTTTTCATTTGTAGGGGTTGAACTTGATGCACTTTTTTCAACCTGATTCAACTATGTAACTAGTCTGTGTGTATGCTAGTTAACCCTTTGTTTGCTGGTAGGAAGAGCGAACTACTTACGTTCTTGGCATCTTTCATTGACAGAGAAGTATGAAAGTAGAGGCAGCAAGTGCTGTATGAGTTTTGTTGATGTTGGTTGTTCTTTGGGGTGCTGGTGTGTTAGTATAACCTGTGTGCAAGGTGAGTGAGAGACTGAGTTAGTGACCCCTGATTACTACACCCCCCAAAAAAAACTTACATTTTTCAAAGTCTACCAATTGACTCCAAATAAGTCCACAAATTGACCCCATAGGCTAAAACAGCAATTCGGCAGGTTTTAGATGGCGAATGAAAGTCAAATTTTTAAAGAGACAGTACATGATAAAGTTCGATATTTAAATTTTCGAATTTTTTTTCATATTCAAATCAAATTTGGACTATTCCCTAGTCGAAGTACACAAAAAATAGCTCAAAATTCAAATTTTTTTAATTCGAAAATTCACCTTGACCTTTGATAAATCTGCCCCCTAAAGTCAAGTGCAAACTGCAAGTACCATAATCATGACACAATGTAAAATAATTTACTTGAAGAGATAACACTAACTAGGGAGACTTCAAATTCATTAAAAAAGAAATGCAGCTGCTTAAAGGAACTGTTCACCTTTGAGTTAACTTTCAGTATGATGTAGAGAGTGATATTCCAAGACAATTTGCACTTGGTTTTCATTTTTTATTATTTTTGGTTTTTGAATTATTTATCTTTTTATTTGGCAGCTCTCCAGTCAAATTACCCTAGCAACTATGTACTGCTTTGAATACAAGGCTGGAATATGAATAGGAGAGGTCCTTAAAAGAAAGATGAGTAATAAAAAGTAGCAATAACAATATGTAGCTGTACAGAGTAGCTTTAAAGAGTATTTGTTTTTTTAGATGGGGTCAGTGACCCCCATCTGAAAACTGGCAAGTGTCAGAAAAAGATTGCAAATAATTTAAAAACTATATATAAAAAAAATAAAAGTTTCTTAGACTTGGGCATTCTATAACATACTAAAAGTTAATTAAAGGTGAACCACCCCTTTAACTTAGTAACCTTGATTTAGTACTAAAAACAAGAAAAAGCAGTAAAACCCCACACTACCTTACTAAAATTAATTGAGATCTAATTATATAAGTGCTTAGTGCTATTATAAACATATGCTTAGTTCTAAATCAATTTAGCACCAACATACAATTAATGGTATTTCAATCGATTGTGTTATATATTAATAATTAAAAAGATTAAGTTGCTCAAGTGCTATAAATCAGGTGATGTGACCCGCAATAAAAATTTATCTACACACAATTGATGAATAATCTAAAAGTTCATGGTTCTTATATGAATTAAATAAGGTGCTAGTGCTGTAGTTATAATTCTAAAGTGAGTTCATGGTATCAAACAATTAAAAATAAAGCTTCAGCAATTCATGAATAAAAGTTAGAAATTAGAAAATAGTATAGAGGTGGAGTTGTCCCGAAGAAACTAACTGCATTGTTCTAAGCCCTGGGACACCACACGTGGGAGAAAGGCAGAACACTGAGGACTGTGGTCTCGTTACTACCTTTAACTGTCTTGTAAGGAGAGCTAACTTTGCTATAAAACCAACAAATCCTCAGTGCCTTAGAGAATAAAAGGAATGAATGCTGCGCTAGTAGCGCTGCAGTTCCATTAAATTTCTCTAGATCCGAGATTCAATTAAAGTTTAAAAAGAGAATATTTCAATAACGAGCTTTGAAGGCTCGCCGACGCATGTTTCGCTTACGCTTTATCAAGGCAAATGGGCTTTTTTTCCCGTCGCATAGCTTTTTAAAGCTTCAGCATCTGACATCATAGAGATCTTGTTGAGATCTCGCGAGATTCTCACACTGTGGAGCCTCATTGCTGCACACCTGTCAGCATGATACTCACAGCTTTCCTAACATGTCAATCACTCCAGTTTGTCTCAGGAATACAACCAGGCTCAATGATTAGGTAATCTCCTCCCATAAGGGGAGGATGTCAGGGTTTTTACCACGGATCGATGGGGAAAAGGGTTACCAACAAGATTTACCATAGCAATCAATATAATGTCCAGAAGTAACATTTCGGTTCACTGATTTTAATCAAAGCGTTAATATAGGTGTATTTAGACTTAGATGAATGCCTGGAAAAGCATATTTTCATTTATACCATTAGGAGCGATTGTATTTAATTTAAAAATCCAGTAACTTTCCCTTCTGAGAAGTGCTTGTTCCAGATCACCCTTTCTGATGCCTAGATTGATTTTTTCTATGGCCCAGAACTTTGTCTGCTGGATTCATATTATGGTATTTTTTAAAATGCCAAGCAACTATAGATAGAGTTGCATCTGTTTTATCAGTCTTGCCAGCATTGCTTATAGAATTGCAATGCTGCTAAACTCTTATCTTGAGCATTTGGGTTGTCATACCCACATATTTCTTGCCATACGGGTATTCCAAGCAATAAATCACTCCCCTGGACTTGCAATTAATATATTAATTAATATAGTATCTATATATTAGAATCAAACCCATAGTGTAAAATCTAAAAAAACCTTTTTAAACTTTAATTGAATCTCGGATCTAGAGAAATTTAATGGAATTGTAGCGCTACTAGCGCAGCATTCATTCCTTTTATTCTTTTTTATCTCTAAGGCACTGAGGATTTGTTGGTTTTATAGCAAGGTTTGCTCTCCTTACAAGACAGTTAAAGGTAGTAACGAGATCACAGTCCTCAGTGTTCTGCCTTTCTCCCACGTGTGGTGTCCCAGGGCTCTAGTTTCTTTGGGACAACTCCACCTCTATACTATTTTCTAATTTCTAACTTTTATTCATGAATTGCTGACGCTTTATTTTTAATTGTTTGATACCATGAACTCACTTTAAAATTATAACTACAGCACCAGCACCTTATTTAATTCATATAAGAACCATGAACTTTTAGATTATTCATCAATTGTGTGTAGATAAATTTTATTGCGGGCCACATCACCTGATTTATAGTACTTGAGCACCTTAATCTTTTTAATTATTAATATATAACACAATCGATTGAAATACCATTAATTGTATGTTTGTGCTAAATTGATTAAGAACTAAGCATATGTTTATAATAGCACTAAGCACTTATATAATTAGATCTCAATTAATTTTAGTAAGGTAGTGTGGGGTTTTACTGCTTTTTCTTGTTTTTAGTATCCCTATTCTGGTTTAAATACCTCTACACAGCCGGAAATTGGGTAATACAAGTGAGTGAACATTAATTACAAGTGAACTATATTTTTGTTTGTAACCTTGATTTAGTAGTCACAACATACAAAATTAACATTTCAGATAACAACTCTACCATTCTTTAAATCCAATCAACATACAAAAAATGTAACATATATCATTAGAGTAGAAATAATATTCTATGGGGAAATTTAATAAAGGGAGAAGTGACTAACGCTAGCGAAAATTCGCCAGTGTGACGTCATTTCGGTACTTCGCTGATTTATTAATGATCGACGGCGGAACTTCGCTAGCGAAGGAGGTAGACTCTAGCAGTACTTCGCGCCCTAACGCCTGGCGAATTTGCACTCTGGCGAATGGACGTAACTACGCAAATTCACTAAGATGCGGATTTAACTGAACGTGACCTCTTGCGCCAAACTTGCCTTTGCCATCTCAGACCAGGTGAAGTGCAATAGATAGGACTTCCTCAAAAATTGTCCTCAAAAAAAAGTCCCAAAAAACGCTGGCAACTTTAAATTTTTCAGGGTGATAGGCTGCAAGAGATCGTGAATTTTTTCTGGGGTACCCGGCTTCCCTCCTACATTTCCTAACATATGGTACATAAACTATACACTGGGCTCATGTGTAGGGCAACATAACAACTCTATTTTATTTTATTAAGCTTCCCTGGGTTTGTGTGTAATGTATTTGCTGCAACATATATGTCCATTCAAATTTAACTTCCCGCCGTATGCAAATGAGGCAACAGTAGCGCAACTTTGCTTTGCTTGCCGCAGTAATGCTAGCGCAACTTCGCCAGTGTTCAGCACCCTGGACACAACTTTGGATTTTAGTGAATTAGTGTTGTCCTGGCGAATCTATGCCTGGCAAAGTGTGGCAAATTTTCGGAGGTTAGTAAATTTGCCCCAATAAGTAGTGATGAGTTAACATTTTCACAGAGCTTTGTTGCAAAAATAATGCCCTTAGGGGCAAATTTACTAACCTGAGAAAATTCGCCAACGACGGCTTTGCTCACATCGCAACACTTGACCAGGGGCAGCTGGGAAATGAGAACATGTCTAGTCCCATGTCAGATTTCAAAATTTAATATAAAAAAATCTGTTTGCTCTTTTGAGAAATGGCTTTCAGTGCAGAAGTCTGCTGGAGTAGCACTATTGACTTATGTGTTTTGAAAAAAACATGTTTTCTGATGACAGGATCCCTTTAAGTACTGAGACTGCACAGACATCGCATTTGAATCAGATATTTCCTCAATGTGTTTGAAGGCCCTAAATGCAAGCAGTCATTTATTCTTTTTCCCTCCACTTCTTGCACTTCTTTATAGTTGCCTTTGGCACAGATCAGTCCTTCTGTTACAAATTTCCCTCAGTTTGGCCTGTTGAAACAGGGGAAGCAGCACTTTTGAAACAAGGGAAGAGCTTTTGGGCACCTTTAGCAGCCTATGTTAATTGCTGTAGCATAGTTGTACTGAAAGAACAAGCTGATTTTCACCTTTAAATTAACTATAAGTATGATGTAGACAGTGATATTTTGAGACAATTAGCAACTGGTTTTAATTTTTTATTTGTACTGTGCATTTCCCCCCATTGTTCTAGAATAATTGCAATCACTTGGGGAAGATCATTCTGACACATTTATTTAATATAATGTGCAAATAAACTACAACCTGGTGTTTCTAAAGTATATAGACAAATAGAAAAAATTGTGCAACATAGTGTTTGGTTTGGTTGTGAATAGACAGTACATTGGTCTCAGATGTTTGCAGAGTGGAAACCTTGGCCCTGTCTATCTAAAATCTCTTTAGGGTCTTGGAGTCTAGAACAAATAGAAAATGGGTAAAATGTTTGTTCCCTTTCTCCTATAAATGCTGCACAACAAATCCAGGCCAGGTTGAGCTCAAAGCAGAGAGGTAATTGTAGCCCCTGGTTTTCTGCTCTTTAAAAATTCTATTGTTTGGCATGTCTGACCTTCACATGCAGCTGAGAGCTGTGCTGCTAAGAGAAGGCCTAAAAGCACACACAAGGTTTCTTAAAACCTATTCAAACTGTTTTCTTTTGCTAGAATTGCAATGAAAAATCCATCCAACTATTGACTTATTTTTAGTAAGTACAATGTTTCAAGGGGTTTTTTTCATTTTCTTTTGTAATGCTGTAACATTCAATAAATGAATAAACCAACAGGCAGTTGCCTTTCAACAGAATGTTTGTGGTTAAGGCAGCTTATTATCCTAAAAGTCTGCAGAACAGTGACCTTGAGAAAATGACCCATTCACCCCCTACTGGTCAGTGACAATAGTTTTGTATAAAGAACATTATAAAAGCATACCCCTGTTTTACCCAGTAGACTGAACAGATTAGAGAAGTCTGAAAGGCAGACACATCAATCTTCCATTAAAATAGGGTAAAACAGTACAAATTAGAAAGTAAAATAAATCAATATTCCTAGTGAAATATGAGAACAAATGAAAAGACAGAATTAATATGTAAACAGCCTCAGGATATGCGTACAAGTTTTTATAATTCCATATTTAAAGATGTGTTAAATAAAATTTGGAATCTGTATTAATACATTGGATTAGCACATCTTAAATAGAAATTTGTTTACAAAAAATACATAAACTACTGTTTTTCTGCCAATTCTATCTTTGTTTATTAATAAAATGTCATTTACCATAGGCTGCCAGTTAGAGGGTCAGTTGCCTGAAGACAAATGAGTAATTAAAAGAAACTTAATTAAGAGAAAATATGTTTTATGCAAACAGCTGTTTAGTTACCTATCCTACCAAAAAAAAATATTGTAATTTTTAGTTTAAACTACTGAAGACAATACATTATAATTTTGCTACATCCAACATCATCCATGTCTTTAAAAGCATGTTATACATAGTTTGCTATCTAATAGTGGTCTCACAAACAATATAAAATGAAATATTATATATTTAAAGGGGCAGTTTGCCTTCCAATTAACTTTTAGTATGATGTAGATAGTGATAGGATCCATTATTTGGAAACCCGTTATCCAGAAAACTCAGAATTACAGAAAGGCCACCTCCCATAGACCCCATTATAATAAAATTATTAAAACTTTTAAAAATGCTTTGCTTTTTCTCTATAGTAATGAAACGGTACCCTGTACTTAAACTAAGATATAATTAATCCTAATGGGATGCAAAACAATTCTATTGGGTTTAATTAATGTTTATATTATTTTTTAGTAGACAAGGTATGGAGATCCAAAATTACAGAAAGACCCGAGGTCCCAAGCATTCTGGAAATCAGGCCCCATATTGTACCTATAATAAGTAACAACAACAATACAACTATAACCTTGAAGAGCAAATGGATATGATAAGGGGCCCATTTACTAACAATCAAATTTTGAATTTGTTCCACAAATCTCTAAAATTTGTGGTTTTCTCATTTAAAAGAAAACAAATCAAGATTTTTAATTGAAAAAAACACAAAAACCTATAATATAAAACTTTGCCACATAAAAGTTGTCGAGGTCCTATAGATGTTAATGAGAGCTGCACTGATCCAATTAGACCATTTTAAATCAGTTTGGACTTTTAGAGGTTGTCAATTTTTTTCCCCACTAGGAATTGTCCAAAAAACTTCTAGAGGTTTTAGAGGTATTCGTATTTTTCCCCTTCAGCATACTTTCGCATACATACTTTTTTATTTGGATGTTTTAATAAATATCATGACATTCATAGTTTTACAGAAAGTGAATTTAGTCATGGTTTCAAAAACATCTAAAACATCCGCCCTTTAATAAATAGGCCTCCACAAGCTTACCTAAGGGTTAACTATTCTTTAATTGTCCATTTTAGGTATTTATCATTCCAAACTGGTGAGGTACTTCTTTAACATTAACTAACATTACAGGATGTCCTGTGATTTAGCAGCACTATCATTTCTCTCTCTCTCTCTGACCAATATTTTGTGAAATGTGAAACCAATGAGCCATGATCAGTTTCCCAGCCCTCCCTAACTTCAATTAGTAATGTATCATTAACAGCAGTATCCAAGATGGCAACAGCGACTTTTGTCAAGGGGAAGGAACAAAAACACTAATTAACATCAGATGTCTGTGTCAGGTCTCTATATACCCATTACACAAAATCAATGTTTGTGAATTTAGTTAATCTCTAGTGGTCTCCTTTAAATAGCTTTATGTCACACTTAGGTAAGAAACAACAATACTTTTAGGATATGTACTGATGTCAAGCACTATATCAGTTTCACAGGAAGGTGCAAGGTTAACAGAGAGACTTAGTAAAAATATCACATGCATTAAATGGCAGCAGTATTCCTGCTTAAATAGAAAATCTTTGTTAAGTCAAATGATAGAAAACAGTATTCTACATTTTTCAACTGGAACTTTATAAACAGTTACAGAGAAACTTAAACTTTGTTATAGATAGGAACACGTCAATATTAGATTTTACTGAGCTGCAGCATGTTAATTTTTTTTATCCTCGCTGCCCTTAAGGCACTCTTAGTACAGTGCTACTTACAGTTATTAACATTATTTTCAATTATAACAAATTAAAACATTTTATCAAAGCAGATATGATGAATATATCTGCTTTTAGCAGTTGAACAGGATTCTGTCCTTTGAGGTGTTATAACTTTGCTGCAGTGCTGAGTTCTAACATGCATCTGAAGCCTTTATGCTTCTGCAATTGAATTTGGAGTATTATTTTCCTTATTGAAACAAATTGTATCGGCATGTGACATATAATACAACTGGTCCGATATTACAGCCCATTGGTAAACCAGACCCTTAATATTTTATCTTTGAGTTCTTTTTTTTTTGATGCAAACAAATTATTTTTCCTTTAGACAACTCACTCTTGCTGTGATTTTCAGACTGATTTACAAGTGTATTAAATTAATTTCAGCATGAATCGGCAATTTAACATGTTCAACTGCCAAACAAAATGCAAGTGCAAAAATGAATCCTGATTCATTATTATTGTTTGAAGGGCTGCTATATACCTTTGAATACCCATGGAAATATGCTAGATTAAACTAGGACAATTTCCCTTGAATGTGCAATCATTACAAAAAAATGTACAACACTTTCCTGGAAATGTATCAAAAATCTGATTTAATAACTTGGGAATAATGTGAATGAAATAACCTTCTATATAAAGCACTGAGTAATGTGTCAATGCCATGCTATAACTCAATTGTCAAAAGGTACAGTATAGGTATAGGACCTGTTATATAAAATACTCAGCACCTTGGGGTTTTCCAGATAACGAGTCTTTCTGAAATTTGTATCACCATACCTTAAGTCTACTAAAAATCATTTAAACATTAAACTAACCCCATAGGATTGTTTTGCCTTCGGCCTCGTGTTTTTATATGGTCATGAAACTCCGAGGTAACTTCTAATATCCTCATTAGGGATGTAGCGAACGTCGGAAAAAAAGTTCGCGAACATATTCGCGAACTTGCGTCAAAAATGCGAACGTCGCGAACCCCATAGACTTCAATGGGAAGGCGAATTTTAAAAGCTAGAAAAGACATTTCTGGCCAGAAAAATGATTTTAAAGTTGTTTAAAGGGTGCAACAACCTGGACAGTGGCATGCCAGAGGGGGATCAAGGGCAAAAATGTATTGGAAAAATACATTGTTGACACAGCGCTGCGTTTTGTGCTGTAAAGGGCAGAAATCACACTACATTTCTAAACCTGTGTAATAAAATGCTTTAAAACGTCCGGCGTCTACATGTAAAGGTTACAGCCTGTTCACACGCAAAGACGAAACGCGGCGCTTACTGCAACGCAAAAAAACGCAAAGAGCTTTAATGAATTATACCGTCAAGTGAGCAAATGATAGTTGTTAATTACTAGTTGAGCTTGTCACCTCCAGGATGTTCGTCCTGTTGGTGGCAATATTTCTGTAGTGGTGTGTTTAGCAGTCACCGTGCTTGTGAGCACGTGCACGGTCAGGCAGAGGTAATTCAATGTACAGTGAAGTGAACCAAAAAACACTGTGTAACGTTCACAACTAGGAACTGTTGTGACCGAGGATAGCCACTCCAAGGGGAGTGGATATGGTGGACGCCCAGGGGTGTAGCCATAGGTAATAGTAGGCAAAAACATGATGGTGATGAAGTTATAGCAGGTTTATTGCAGACGGAACACAGAAACACAAAAGGCAGGAACAAGCAGAATGGCTGATCGAGGAATCCACATGGTGAGGGAAAAAAGGGGAACACAGGAACAAAAGTACTCACTCAGGAAACAAGGTAACAAGGTTTTCAGGAACAAGACAAACAAGGTTTTCAAGGTTCAGGTTCAGATTCAGGTTCAGATTCAGATTCAGATTCAGATTCAGATTCAGATTCAGATTCAGATTCAAAATAGCAGGTCAGGAACAAACAGGATACAATCAATGACTCAGCACTGAGCAAAGCTCAGGGCGGGGTTTATAAAGGGAAGGTGATTAGGAAATGGGAAACACATGAGGGTAAACGAGGTGGGTGGAAAACACTGTGAACAGGCATATAACAGAAAACAATACACTCAATGGCTCAGGACCAGTCCCGAGAGCCCCCAGTGGCTCATGAGGTAAGTGCTACAATGAGCAGAACAGCACCACCAGAGTTCAAGTCCCGGGCTGATCCTGACATTACCCCCCCCTTGAGGATCGACCTCCGGGCGATCCCAGGATCAAATGGTCCCCCATCCATTTTAGTCCAAATCCTGGGGAAATGGGCCGAAGCCTCGCCAGAAACGAGAACAGGAGCTTCTTGAGGATTGGAAAACAAAACAAAGAAATTGCTGGGGTCAGGAGCCAGAACAGGAACATTGGCAGAATTAGGAGCCAAGATATCACAGCCAGAGTCGGAAACCAGGACATGAAGACAGACAAAATCAATACAGGCACCCATTACAGGTGGCGGACCAGGAGCTTGGACACCCATCACGGGTGGCAGACCAGGAGTTTGGACACCCATCACGGGTGGCGGATCAGGAATACAGGCACCCATCACGGGTGGCGGATCAGGAGTTCGGACACCCATCACGGGTGGCGGATCAGGAGTTTGGACACCCATCACGGGTGGCAGACCAGGAATACAGGCACCCATCACGGGTGGCGGATCAGGAGTTTGGACACCCATCACGGGTGGCGGACCAGGAGCACGGGCACCCATCACAGGTGGCGGACCAAGAGCACAGGCACCCATCACAGGTGGCGGACCAGGAGCACGGGCACCCATCACAGGTGGCGGACCAAGAGCACGGGCACCCATCACAGGTGGCGGACCAGAAGCACAGGCACCCATCACAGGTGGCGGACCAGGAGCACAGGCACCCATCACAGGTGGCGGACCAAGAGCACAGGCACCCATCACAGGTGGCGGACCAGGAGCACAGGCACCCATCACAGGTGGCGGACCAGGAGCACAGGCACCCATCACAGGTGGCGGACCAGGAGCACAGGCACCCATCACAGGTGGCGGACCAGGAGCACAGGCACCCATCACAGGTGGCGGACCAGGAGCACAGGCACCCATCACAGGTGGCGGACCAGGAGCACAGGCACCCATCACAGGTGGCGGACCAGGAGCACAGGCACCCGTTAGAAATAGGAAGAGACAAGCCAGGACAGCAATACCAACACCTACAGCAATAGACCTGATAGAGACAGGATTAACCGCCCTACCAGGTCCAGTAGCAGGGAAAGTGGCACTATCCAGGGCAGGCAGGTCCTCAGGCCCGGAGGCCAGGGCAAACAGGTCCTCAGGCCCGGAGGCCAGGGCAAACAGGTCCTCAGGCCCGGAGGCCAGGGCAAACAGGTCCTCAGGCCCGGAGGCCAGGGCAAACAGGTCCTCAGGCCCGGAGGCCAGGGCAAACAGGTCCTCAGGCCCGGAGGCCAGGGCAAACAGGTCCTCAGGCCCGGAGGCCAGGGCAAACAGGTCCTCAGGCCCGGAGGCCAGGGCAAACAGGTCCTCAGGCCCGGAGGCCAGGGCAAACAGGTCCTCAGGCCCGGAGGCCAGGGCAAACCGTACAGAAACTGGCTCGGGAAGAAGCAGTCTTCTGCGAGCTGACACGGGAACGGAGTCTGGCTGGGCTGCTGGCACGGAGACTGGAACCGTCTGGGCTGCAGGCACGGAGACTGGAACCGTCTGGGCTGCAGGCACGGAGACTGGAACCGTCTGGGCTGCAGGCACGGAGGCTGGAACCGGCTGGGCTGCAGGCACGGAGGCTGGAACCGGCTGGGCTGCAGGCACGGAGGCTGGAACCGGCTGGGCTGCAGGCACGGAGGCTGGAACCGGCTGGGCTGCAGGCACGGAGGCTGGAACCGGCTGGGCTGCAGGCACGGAGGCTGGAACCGGCTGGGCTGCAGGCACGGAGGCTGGAACCGGCTGGGCTGCAGGCACGGAGGCTGGAACCGGCTGGGCTGCAGGCACGGAGGCTGGAACCGGCTGGGCTGCAGGCACGGAGGCTGGAACCGGCTGGGCTGCAGGCACGGAGGCTGGAACCGGCTGGGCTGCAGGCACGGAGGCTGGAACCGGCTGGGCTGCAGGCACGGAGGCTGGAACCGGCTGGGCTGCAGGCAGCTTTCGGGGAGCCGGCACAGGCAGCTTTCGGGGAGCCGGCACAGGCAGCTTTCGGGGAGCCGGCACAGGCAGCTTTCGGGAGCCGGCACAGGCAGCTTTCGGGGAACCGGCACAGGAACAAGGTCTGGCTGGGAAGCCGGCACAGGAGCAAGGACTGGCTGGGAAGCCGGCACAGGAGCAAGGACTGGCTGGGAAGCCGGCACAGGAGCAAGGACTGGCTGGGAAGCCGGCACAGGAGCAAGGACTGGCTGGGAAGCCGGCACAGGAGCAAGGACTGGCTGGGAAGCCGGCACAGGAGCAAGGACTGGCTGGGAAGCCGGCACAGGAGCAAGGACTGGCTGGGAAGCCGGCACAGGAGCAAGGACTGGCTGGGAAGCCGGCACAGGAGCAAGGACTGGCTGGGAAGCCGGCACAGGAGCAAGGACTGGCTGGGAAGCCGGCACAGGAGCAAGGACTGGCTGGGAAGCCGGCACAGGAGCAAGGACTGGCTGGGAAGCCGGCACAGGAGCAAGGACTGGCTGGGAAGCCGGCACAGGAGCAAGGACTGGCTGGGAAGCCGGCACAGGAGCAAGGACTGGCTGGGAAGCCGGCACAGGAGCAAGGACTGGCTGGGAAGCCGGCACAGGAGCGAGGACTGGCTGGGAAGCCGGCACAGGAGCGAGGACTGGCTGGGAAGCCGGCACAGGGAGAGAGCGGCACCAAAGCTGGAGACTGGAGAGCCGGCACCAAAGCTGGAGACTGGAGAGCCGGCACCAAAGCTGGAGACTGGAGAGCCGGCACCAAAGCTGGAGACTGGAGAGCCGGCACCAAAGCTGGAGACTGGAGAGCCGGCACCAAAGCTGGAGACTGGAGAGCCGGCACCAAAGCTGGAGACTGGAGAGCCGGCACCAAAGCTGGAGACTGGAGAGCCGGCACCAAAGCTGGAGGCTGGCGAGCCGGCACAGGAGCAGGTGACTGAAGATCCGGCACACGAGCTGGAGACTGGAGAGGGTGCTGGGAAACTGTAGAAAAACTAATAAACTGGGGTTCAGGTCTGAGAGAAAAAGAGGGTGACCTGGGTTTGGCAGCTGCCACAGGAGCAGAAGGTTGTGGAGGAGACAAGGGCCCAAAAACTGGAAGTGGCCGATCTGACACAGGCCAGATAGCGGTTTGTAGTTCATCTTCATCCAAGTCTAGATCCTCCCAGTCCTCATCGAAGGCTGAATCCTCCCACTCATCATCGGAGACAAAATCCTGCCAGACATCATCAGTGAAATGGATGGCGTCTTCTGCCTTACCCTCTCCATCCCAAGGGAGTTGCAGTTTAACAACAGAGTCAGAAGGCATGGAGGGCTTTCCCAAAGGCTTCCTGTAGTTAGGCTGAGTCATTCTGTAACGTTCACAACTAGGAACTGTTGTGACCGAGGATAGCCACTCCAAGGGGAGTGGATATGGTGGACGCCCAGGGGTGTAGCCATAGGTAATAGTAGGCAAAAACATGATGGTGATGAAGTTATAGCAGGTTTATTGCAGACGGAACACAGAAACACAAAAGGCAGGAACAAGCAGAATGGCTGATCGAGGAATCCACATGGTGAGGGAAAAAAGGGGAACACAGGAACAAAAGTACTCACTCAGGAAACAAGGTAACAAGGTTTTCAGGAACAAGACAAACAAGGTTTTCAAGGTTCAGGTTCAGATTCAGGTTCAGGTTCAGATTCAGATTCAGATTCAGATTCAGATTCAGATTCAGATTCAGATTCAGATTCAGATTCAGATTAGCAGGTCAGGAACAAACAGGATACAATCAATGACTCAGCACTGAGCAAAGCTCAGGGCGGGGTTTATAAAGGGAAGGTGATTAGGAAATGGGAAACACATGAGGGTAAACGAGGTGGGTGGAAAACACTGTGAACAGGCATATAACAGAAAACAATACACTCAATGGCTCAGGACCAGTCCCGAGAGCCCCCAGTGGCTCATGAGGTAAGTGCTACAATGAGCAGAACAGCACCACCAGAGTTCAAGTCCCGGGCTGATCCTGACACACTGATTCTGCAGTGTGGGCCCAGTTTTGGTCTACTTTATTGATCACCTGCGGTGACCATAAAAGATGCGATTTTGCCACTGTTGCAGAACCTTGAAAAATTAGGCATGTGTACTTTCCTGAAAAATTATGTTTTTTTTGTCGCAGCCACTGAACCAGAAGGCCAGAAACAATATGCCATATAAATGTTGAAAATATTCATTTTTTTGTCACAGCCACTGAAGCACAGAGGCCAGAAACAATATGCCATATAAATGCTGAAAATATTCATTTTTTTTTGTCACAACCACTGAAGCACAGAGGCCAGAAAAAATATGCCATATAAATGCTGAAAATATTCATTTATTTTTGTCGCAGCCACTGAAGCACAGAGGCCAGAAACAATATGCCATATAAATGCTGAAAATATTCATTTTTTTTTTGTCACAGCCACTGCAGCACAGAGGCCAGAAAAAATATGCCATATAAATGATGAAAATATTCATTTATTTTTGTCGCAGCCACTGAAGCACAGAGGCCAGAAACAATATGCCATATAAATGCTGAAAATATTCTTTTTTTTTTGTCGCAGCCACTGAAGCACAGAGGCCAGAAAAACTCAGGATTTACCTGGATTCAAATGAAACCAGTAGGGTTTGCACCCTAGTTTGTAACGGTGGTGGAGGGAGGAGGACGCTAAAGGACAGCTGTGTGTGGAGTCATGAGGCGTGCAGAGAAGGACAGCTGCATGGGGAGTCAGAAACTCAGAACAAGTCTTCCGGTGTGCAGTAACCCTCCGAGATCCACCCTTCATTCATTTTAATAAAGGTCAGGTAATCCACACTTTTGTGACCTAGGCGAGTTCTCTTCTCAGTTACAATCCCTCCTGCTGCACTGAAGGTCCTTTCTGAGAGGACACTTGAGGCGGGGCAAGACAAGAGGTTCATGGCAAATTGTGACAGCTCTGGCCACAGATCAAGCCTGCGCACCCAGTAGTCCAGGGGTTCATCGCTCCTCAGAGTGTCGATATCTGCAGTTAATGCCAGGTAGTCCGCTACCTGCCGGTTGAGGCGTTCTTTGAGGGTGGATCCAGAAGGGTTCTGGCGCTGCCTTGGACAAAAAAACATTTGCATGTCTGATGTTACAGAGTGGCCAAAGTGCTTTGTCCTTGCAGGTGCGCTCGTGGCAGGATTACTGGCACCTCTGCCCCTGGAATGTTGATGAGTTCCTGAAGTGACATCACCCTTAAAAGCATTGTACAACATGTTTTGCAGGCTGGTTTGTAAATGCAGCATCCTTTCAGACTTCTGGTACGTTGGTAACATTTCTGCCACTTTATGCTTGTACCGAGGGTCTAGTAGAGTCGCGACCCAGTACAGGTCCTTCTCCTTAAGCCTCTTGATACGGGGGTCCTTCAACAGGCATGACAGCATGAAAGACCCCATTCTCACAAGGTTGGATGCAGAGATATCCATCTCCGCTTCCTCGTTATCAAGGACTGCATCATCCACGGTCTCCTCCCCCCAGCCACGTACAAGACCAGGGGTCCCCAAAAGGTCACCACTAGCCCCCTGTGAAGCCTGCTCCTGTTGGTCCTCCTCCTCCACAAAGCCACCTTCCTCCTCTGACTCCACTTCTGACACCTCTCCCTGCGTTGCAGCAGGTGCCTGGGTTCGTTCTGGTGATTCCGACCAGAAATCGTGCGCTTCCTGCTCCTCGTCACGCTGGTCTACAGCCTCATCTGTCACTCGTCGCACGGCACGCTCCAGGAAGAAAGCAAAGGGTATTAGGTCGCTGATGGTGCCTTCGGTGCGACTGACCATGTTTGTAACATCTTCAAAAGGGCGCATGAGCCTGCAGGCATCACGCATAAGCACCCAGTAACGGGGGAAAAAAATCCCCAGCTCTGCAGATCCAGTCCTACCACCCAGTTCAAACAGGTATTCGTTGACGGCTCTTTGTTGTTGCAGCAGACGTTCCAACATGAGGAGCGTTGAATTCCAGCGAGTCTGGCTGTCGCAAATCAAACGCCTGACTGGCATGTTGTACCGCTGCTGAATGTCAGCAAGGCGTGCCATGGCTGTATAGGAACATCTGAAATGGGCCGACACCTTCCTGGACTGCCTGAGAACGTCCTGGAATCCTGGGTACTTTGAGACAAAACGTTGGACTATTAAATTCAGAACATGTGCCATGCAGGGCACATGTGTTAAATTGCCCAGTCTCAGTGCTGCCAACAGATTGCTTCCATTGTCACACACCACTTTTCCGATCTTCAGTTGGTGTGGGGTCAGCCACTGATCGGCCTGTGACTGCAGAGATGACAGGAGTACAGATCCGGTATGGTTTCTGCTTTCCAGGCACGTCATCCCCAAGACAGCATGACAACGGCGTACCTGGCACGTCGCATAGCCTAGGGGGAGCTGGGGGTGCACAGTTGTGGAGGAGGAGGACCCAGCAGCAGAGGAGGAAGAAGAGGAAGAAGACGAGGTAGAGAGCGAAGGAGGAGTAGAGGTGGTGGCAGAACCGCGTGCAATCCGTGGCGGTGACACCAACTCCACTGTCGTTGTTGAGCCACACATTCCCTGCTTCCCAGCCATTACCAAGTTCACCCAGTGGGCAGTGTAGGTGACATACCTGCCCTGACCATGCTTGGAGGACCATGCGTCAGTAGTCATATGGACCTTTGGCCCAACACTAAGTGACAGAGATGCGGTGACTTGGCTCTGCACATGGTGGTACAGGTGTGGTATTCCCTTTTTTGAAAAAAAATTGCGGCTGGGTACCTTCCACTGCGGTGTCCCAATTGCTACAAATTTGCGGAAGGCCTCAGAGTCCACCAGCTGGTATGGTAAAAGCTGGCGGGCTAAGAGTGCAGACAAGCCAGCTGTCAGACGCCGGGCAAGGGGGTGACTCGCAGACATTGGCTTCTTACGCTCAAACATGGCCCTCACAGAAACTTGGCTGGGGGCAGATGACTGGGAATGGGAACTGGTGGTCAAGGTGGAAGGCGGAGTGGAGGGTGGTTCAGACGGGTCAAGGACAGCAGAGGTAGAGCAGTAAGATGCTGGACCAGAAGGAGGGTGGCTTTTAGTTTGCCTGTTGCCTTTGAGGTGTTGCTCCCAAAGTGCTTTGTGCTTGCCAATCATGTGCCTTCACATAGAAGTTGTACCTATGTGGCTGTTGGGCTTCCCAAGACTCAGTTTCTGACTGCACTCATTGCAAATTACAACGCTTTTGTCAGAGGCACACACATTAAAAAAATCCCACACTGCTGACCTTTTTGAAGCTGGCAATCTGGCGGTAACAGTAGAAGTTGGCGGCGTTGGCGGCAATGGCGGGTGCGTTGGCCGGCTGACCACAGGTGCCGATACATGTTGTTGCCCTACTGTTCCATGCGAGCTGTCCTCCCTGCTTCTTCCAAGTCTTATTCTCCTCCTGCCTCTCTGACTCTCCGTCTCTCCATCTGAACTATCCTCCTCTTGCTCTCTTCTACTGGGCACCCACAAAACATCAATCTCCTCATCATCATTCTCCTCAGATGCATCAATTTCTTCTGACAGCTCACAGAAGGAAGCAGCAGCGGGGACCTCCTCATCACTCATTATGTCCATCTCTGTTGTGTTCTCTGCCAGAATTAAATCTGGTGTAACGTCCTCATCTCCTTCATCTTCTTCTGCCAATAATGGTTGCGCATCACTCAGTTCAAGAAACTCATGTGAAAATAACTCCTCTGACTCCAGTGAAGAAGGGGCGCCGGTGGTGGAGGAAGTGTTACGTGGGGTGGCCATAGCAGTGGAGGATGAGGATGTTGTGGTAAAGTTAGAAACGGTAGAGGATGGGGTGTGCTGTGTAAGCCAGTCAACTACCTCTTCAGCATTTTGGGAGTTCAGGGTCATTGCCTTTTTAAAACTGGGCAATTTGCTAGGGCCACAGGATAGCATAGCAGCACGGCCCCTAGTGCCTCTGCGTGGCGGCCTGCCTTTGCCTGGCATTATTTTTAAAACAAAAACAACAACAACAACTCAGGTGCTGTTTCTGGAGACGGTATTATTATTGATATTTAGACGGAATGTGAACAAGCTCACACAGCTAAGTGGCAGTGGTTTGAAGAACACACTGGGCAAATAATGCCTGCAAGGTCAACGTATACACTACAGCAGTGGTGGATACGGAATATATTATTGCTGCTTGAAAAACGTCACTCAGGTGGTGTTTCTGGAGACGGTATTATTATTGATATTTAGACAGAATGTGAACAAGCTCACACAGCTAAGTGGCAGTGGTTTGAAGAACACACTGGGCAAATAATGCCTGCAAGGTCAACGTATACACTACAGCAGTGGTGGATACGGAATATATTATTGCTGCTTGAAAAACGTCACTCAGGTGGTGTTTCTGGAGACGGTATTATTATTGATATTTAGACAGAATGTGAACAAGCTCACACAGCTAAGTGGCAGTGGTTTGAAGAACACACTGGGCAAATAATGCCTACAAGGTCAACGTATACACTACAGCAGTGGTGGATACGGAATATATTATTGCTGCTTGAAAAACATCACTCAGGTGGTGTTTCTGGAGACGGTATTATTATTGATATTTAGACAGAATGTGAACAAGCTCACACAGCTAAGTGGCAGTGGTTTGAAGAACACACTGGGCAAATAATGCCTGCAAGGTCAACGTATACACTACAGCAGTGGTGGATACGGAATATATTATTGCTGCTTGAAAAACGTCACTCAGGTGGTGTTTCTGGAGACAGTATTATTATTGATATTTAGACAGAATGTGAACAAGCTCACACAGCTAAGTGGCAGTGGTTTGAAGAATACACTGGGCAAATAATGCCTGCAAGGTCAACGTATACACTACAGCAGTGGTGGATACAGAATATATTATTGCTGCTTGAAAAACGTCACTCAGGTGGTGTTTCTGGAGACGGTATTATTATTGATATTTAGACAGAATGTGAACAAGCTCACACAGCTAAGTGGCAGTGGTTTGAAGAACACACTGGGCAAATAATGCCTGCAAGGTCAACGTATACACTACAGCAGTGGTGGATACGGAATATATTATTGCTGCTTGAAAAACGTCACTCAGGTGCTGTTTCTGGAGACGGTATTATTATTGATATTTAGACAGAATGTGAACAAGCTTACACAGCTAGATGGCAGTTGTTTGAAAATGAAGAACACACTGGGCAAATAATGCCTACAAGTGCACTACTATTGGTGCACTACTATGAAGAACAGCAAACAGCACTGTACACGTTAAAGAACAGTAAGATAAGTAAAATAAAAAAAAAATTATATGTATATTAAAAAAAAAAATTCTCGGGTTGGTGCTGCTGAACTACTAGGAGCAGCACAGTGGCACACCAGTCCCACTCCCCAACACTGCTAGACTAATAGCACTGGACTCTTATAGTAGCAACTAGCAAAGTAAAAAAACAAAAAAGAAAATAAAAGCAGTCCTTACAAGGACTATTGGGTTATTACAGCAGTCAGCAGATGAGATCAGAAGAGATCAGTGCCCACAGCAGGCAGCTACATACAGAGCACTGCAGTAGAAGGTAGATTACTAGCCAGCAAAGCTACCTAACCTAAAATGTCCCTCAAATCCCTGCAGACTTCTGTCCCTCCAATACAGAGCAGTATCAAGTAGATTACTAGCCAGCAAACTTACTATCAACTGTCCCTCAAATCAGTGAAATCACTAACAGCTCTCTCCCTACACTAGCTCTTCCAAGCACACACAGGCAGAATGAAAAAACGCTGCAGGGCTTCAGTTTATATATGGAAGGGGAGTGGTCCAGGGGGGTGTGGGGGTGGTCCAGGAGGGAGAGCTTCCTGATTGGCTGCCATGTATCTGCTGGTCTGGGGTGAGAGGGCAAAAAAAAGCGCCAGGTAAGGCGAACCCAAAATGGCGACGTTCGCGAACATTCGGCGAGCGCGAACAGTCGATGTTCGCGCAAACAAGTTCGCCAGCGAACAGTCCGCGACATCCCTAATCCTCATATTTTGCAACTGGGGGGTACTTTATTTATTATAATACACAAGTTTCAGTGAGTTATGTGACAGAAATGACATCAGAACTCACCGTTTATAACTGATGACATCAGAACTCACCGTTTATAAGGATATAATTTACAAGATATTCATGGCTCTTGTGTGAGAGAGAGAGAGAGAGAGAGAGAGAGAGAGAGAGAGAGAGATCGTAGGATGACGGCACAACACGTGTAGAAGAATAAGGTGCCTGGGTGCAAAGCTTGGATAGTTGTATGCAGGCACCACAGTGGGGATGCAATGAGGTTGTGACAAAATTATATATACATGTAAGTCCTGAGCTGGTGCACCAATAACCAAAAGGAAATGCCTGGTTATATACAGATATATAAACAACAAAATGAAATCGCACTCCTAGGACTTTGATGAAAAAAAATGTGCTTGGCTTTATTTCAATGTTTCGGCTCCTACACTCAAGCTGTCATCAGGAAGAGAAACCCGACCCCCAACAATCACTTTTAACCCCAGAAATGGCGCCAAAACTCATGTGTGATGTCATAATTACACATATATATATATAAACATCCCGTGGAAGTGTATAGGGCTGCAAGTGTAAATAAAGAATAAAAAATGAAACCGCTACTGTGCGTGTCTAATGCCCAACATCATCGGGCTGTGTTAGCAGTGTATCGCTGCCTTAGCGCAAGTGTTTGGCGCCTGTATACAAGTTCAGTGAAGCATCTTAATGTGCATTAGATAAGTGAGTGTCAGCAGCCCGCCCCCATTGTCAGCATCAGAAGTAACTATAAATGTTTATCTTATCAGCAGAGAGGGAAACACACAGAAAGAAGAGCACACAGCTTTCACCCCTTTTACAGTGGTCAGACCAACATAAGGTGTCTCTAATAACATTCCACGATTGCCACCGAGGTCTGCAAATGTTTTTCTTATCAGCAGAGAGGGAAACACACAGAAAGAAGAGCGCACAGCTTTCACCCCTTTTACAGTGGTCAGACCAACATAAGGTGTCTCTAATAACATTCCACGATTGCCACCGAGGTCTTCAAATGAGTGATCTCCTTTTGTGCACTTATAGCAACTCTGCCGGCTTGCTGACAGTCCATAGGCCACGTCCCTTGACATGTCACTGTGAGGGGAGCTCCCTGCTGTCATGCAGGGGGCCAACTGTCTCCTAGATCGCCGCACAGATAATTAGTCTTTCCCATTTGGACATCACTCTTCACAGGAAAGCCCTGCTGGGAGCGCCGAGTTTAGTGAAACACCTGACTCTCGCTCACCACCTTACGGGCAGTATTACACTGTGTTTGTGAAACCAACGCATCTTGCATGTGGTTGTCCAGATAGACTATGCTGTGCAAAGGAAAGTAGTGCTGACCTTCCGGATCACACATCGCTGCAATCCTACCATATTCTCATACTATCAGCGAGTTATGGGACTACTTGGTCCGTCGCTCTGTCAGGGGCCTACCGAATATCTCTGTGGTCAACTCCTGGTGCAGGTAACAAAATCTGTGTGAAAAACAAGAGCAGGAGGGGTTAAAAGTACTCCCACTCATTGCAGGCATTAAACTTTGTGGTATTGAAGACAAGCATCAAACAGCAAAACCAAGAAAACAAGAAAACATAAGCAAATCCAAATCCACCGTGGACCTCAGGCAGCAAGTGCCCCAAGGGGAAAACTATATATTATAGAATATAGTATTTAAAGTCACATTCTTGTGCTAATATGTTACAGTCATTAGTCCAATGAGGTAAGAAGCCAGATAAGAGTCACCACACATGTAGATTGTATCCCTAGCACATTGGCAAGGGCATCCTGGTTTAATAAAAAGGGGACATCGGAAGAGTTTTGTTCAAACCCTTTGGTGCCAGGTTTAAAGATCCACATTGATTCTTTTTGTAAGAGTAACAAGTACCTATTGCCACCTCTTCTCAGTACTGGTACATGATCAATGATCATATGTCTCCTATGTGCTCCTATATAGGTTGATCCACTTTGCTGGTTGCTAAAGCGCAACAATGAATATTCATTCGCTCATGGTAAGTTGTAGAGGCTTTCCCAATGTAGTGTAATCCACATGGGCACCAAACCATATAAATCACATGGTCCGTGGTGCACATGACTCTATGGTTAATTTTAAACTTTGTACCCATTCGTGGGTGGGTGAAGTGAGTCTCTTGCAGCATGCCACTGGAGGTAAGACAATTGGCACATTTATAGCATCCGTTTTTCAAGGGTCGTTCCAGCCAAGTGGTCTTTTTCACAACATCCTTGGATAAGTCCTTAACCACTAATAGATCACTGAGGTTCTGTCCTCTCTTGTATGTCATAATAGGGTCTCTGTTACCCAAAAACGGTAAGTTAACATCTCTCTTAGTCCGTTTGCTCCAGCGGGGAGCATAGGGCCTCAACGACACTCCTCCAATGAACTCGGTTCGCAGCGGTCTTCTTCAGCTGAGCCCATGTCCATCCGGCTGCCTTCATTTCAGCCTCCATGCACCTCCTGCATGTCTGTCTTGGCCGGCCAACTTTTCTTTTCCCTTGTGGGTTCCACTCAAGGGCTTGCCTTGTGATGTTGTCAGAACTTTTTCTGAGTGTGTGGCCTATCCAGCCCCACTTTCTTCTTCTGATTTTCTCGATGGAGATCTGTTTTGATCTTTTCCATAGGCTGATGTTAGAAGTTTTCTCTGGCCATCTGATGTGTAGGATGTGTCGTAGGCAGCGGTTGATGAAGGTTTGGAGCTTACTTGTGGTTGTCATGGTCAGTCTCCAGGTTTCCGAACCATAAAGCAAGACTGCTTTCACATTGGTGTTAAAAATACGAATTTTGGTTTGTTGTGAAAGGGCAGTGGAGTCCCAGATGGGACGTAAGGTGTTAAATGCATGTCTGGCTTTGTTGATACGGCTCCTGATGTCCTCATCTGCTCCTCCATCCTTGCTTACTACGCTGCCCAGGTAGACAAACTTGTCCACGTCCTTAATGTCAACTCCTTGCAGCTGGATTTGATCTTGCTGCTGGTTGTTAATCCTCGTGGTTTCTGTTTTGTTAGTGTTGATCTTGAGGCCAGTTTTTGCTGCTTCCTCTGATAGACGTGTGAGTTTCTGCTGTGCATCTTGTTGTCTGTGCGACAGGAGGCTGACATCATCTGCAAAGTCTAGGTCCTCCAAGATTTTAGTGAAGGACCAGTAGATTCCTGTGTTGGCATTTTGTGTAGAACTCTTCATAATCCAGTCTACTACCAACAGGAAGATGGTTGGTGACAACATGCAGCCTTGTCTCACCCCCGTCCGCACTTCAAAAGGCTCTGTCATTTTTCCTTTATGCACAACCTGGCATGTGGAGTTGTTGTAAAGTTGTTTGATAATGGAGATGAATTTTGGTGGTATCCCATAATGTGCCATAAGTTTCCAGACGACCTCTCTATCTACACTATCAAAGGCCTTCTCAAAGTCTACAACAATTGTGTAAGTTAACATCAGTGTTAGTAATCTCCCATCTTTCTTTCAAAGCTTTCTTCACCTGAAGGCTGGCATCAGACCATTCTGTCAAAAAAATTGTATCAGGGGGGGGGGTCTTAGAAGTTACCCCCTTCTGCTGTAGGAGGTCCTCCTGTATATGGGCTTTAGCTCTCTCCAATTGTGATTTAATCACTGAAGTGGCATAACCTCTCAAAGCAAACGTGTTGAGCTAGTGTATAAAGTTGTAGTTCTGTTGTGTTACAGTCTGAGTTGTTTCTAATTATCCTGAGGAACTGGGAATACAGAACCCCCAGAGACATATGAGATGGATAGTGGGAATGTGCATGTACTATATAAGACTATTCCTGTCCGTCAACATGTACAAAGATGCTGACATTAAGATAATTAATCCGTTCTGCGTCAAACTTCATGGTGAGTCTGATTGGTGAATTTAATCTGTTCAGATCCTGATGTAACCCTACTAATTCACTTTCTGTCCCTTTCCAAATGAGTAACAGATCGTCGATGTATCTTTTATAGAAAAAAAATGTTAGTGCCACCCATAGGGAGCAAGTACTCCTTTCCGTACTGTTGCATAAACAGATTGGCAAAGGAGGGGGCTACATTAGACCCCCATCGCAGTGTCTGATATCTGTAAGAAGAAAGGCTCTTTGAACGTAAAATAATTGTGTGACAACATTAAGTCAAGAAGTGAAATCAGGAATTCCACAGGGGGTGTACGTTGATGTGTGCCTGACAGTGCCCTCCTGCACGCCGCAATCCCACTCTCATGGGGAATCACGGTGCACAGGCTAGATATGTCCATAGTGACTAGTAGGCTCCCTGGGGGGACAACAATTTCATTCAGAAGAGTCAGTAAATGGGTAGTATCCCTTACATACGAATCCTTCCCCTGTACTAATGATTGGAAAAATGAGTCCAAGTACTGGGCAACTGGTTGGAAAAAGGATCATATTGCTGAGATTATATGACGACCAGGAGGTTTGGACAAAGATTTATGGATTTTTGGTAACGTGTAAATGTATGGTACCTTGGGAAAATCTGTGGTTAGGAATTTATGAGTGCTTGAATCAATCCACCCAGCCATCAAGGCAGCTTGAATCAAAGAGTCCAGAGTTTTTTTGTACTTAGTTGTGGGGTCTCCTGGTAAGCGTGTGTAGATACTGGAGTCCATCAGTTGTTCAAGGAGCTCACCATAATAAGTTAAGTCTAACAAGACTATGGCATCCCCTTTATCAGCTTGCCTAATTATTATTGATTTATCAGCTTTCAACATTTTTAAGGCTTCCCTCTCACATAGGGATAAATTGGAATAATTGTGCCGCTTGCTTTGATGTATCCTTGCACTGTCCTTAGCCAGGAGGTGCGTCAATGTAGAGATTGAGGGGGCTGTGTTTGGAGGAACAAACGTGCTTTTAGCTTTGAACTGTGTGGGCGGCTCCCGTTGTAATTTAAGGAGTGTTTTGAATTTATGAATATCCTTGTGTACCCCAAATGGTGTTGAATGATTGGTGGGTACATATTTAAGGCCTCTGTTAAGTAAACGTGATTCGCCCATGGTAAGTGTCTGCTGGGACAGATTTACCACTATGTTTTCCTCCTCCCCCTGCGTGGTGGTTTGTCTGTGTTGTTTCTTGCCACCTCTCCTCTTCCTCCCTCATCTACCCCTTCTGTATCTATGGGGGCTTGGGTAGGGGTCCCTAAAAAAAGTCTCGTACAGGTGGATTGGGTACCAGGGTCCGAGTCAGTTGAGTCCCTTGAACTGTCAACAGCGGTCAGTGTTAGTGGTTTGTATTTACGTGCTGGTTTTCTCCTATTGTCATCAGAAATGCCCAGAAGCCACCTATACACTTTTTTCTTTCCTGTGAAAAGTGATGTCCGAATGGGAAAGACTAATTATCTGTGCAGCGATCTAGGAGACAGGTGGTCCCCTGCATGACAGCAGGGAACTCCCCTCACTTGACATGTTAAGGTTCATGGCCTATGGACTGTCAGCAAGCCGGCAGAGTTGCTATAGTTCGTTCTGTGTGTTTCCCTCTCTGGTAAACGTTTATAGTTACTTCCGACGCTGACAATGGGGGCGGGCTGCTGACACTCACTTATCTAATGCACATTAAGATGCTTCACTGAACTTGTATATGGGTGCCAACACTTGTGCTAAGGCATTGCTTACACTGCTAACACAGCCCGGTACCATAGACAGGCACAGTAGCTGTTTCATTTTTTATTCTTTATTTACACTTGCAGCCCTATACACTTCCGCGGGATGTTTATATATATGTGTAATTATGACATCACACCGGAGTTTTGGTGCCATTTCTGGGGTTAAAAGTGATTTTTGGGGGTCAGGGTTTCACTTCCTGATGACGGCTCGAGTGTAGGAGCTGAAACTTTGAAATAAAGCCAAACACATTTTTTTCATCAAAGTTCTAGGAGTGCGGTTTCATTTTGTTCTGTGGTCTTTCTCCTCCCAAAGATAAAGGAAGATTATTTCATACTTACCGAGATCTTCCTTTCCTAGACGTACTCCATGTCAGTACGTTACGGGATAGCCCCTCCTCCCTGTTCCAATTAGAAGGAACCTCCCCAAGCCTTTAAAAGGCCAACCACACCCACCTACCGGCGTCTTTGTAACAAGCTCTTAAATTACCGGAAAAGAAAGGGCGGGTGTACTGACATGGAGTACGTCTAGGAAAGGAAGATCTCGGTAAGTATGAAATAATCTTCCTTTTTCCCTAGACGTACTCCATGTCAGTACGTTACGGGACATAGCAAGTTAACGTTATCCCATGGGAGGGAATATGCTTTAAGAAGAAACTGTAATAAGGAAAGGAGTATCTCTGACTAGATAGTCCACCATCATGCAAACTCCTTACCTTAATATAGAGAGTCCAGGTGAAAACCCCAGAATAAGTTCACCAGGCTAAGAATAGAGCTATAGTATAGCATATACTATAGAGAAAGAGAGAGAGAGCGCGAGAGAGAGATGTTAGCCCACTGAGAGTGAGGAACAAGTTAGCTCACTAACCACCACTTCACCCTCCAGAAGAGAGAGAGAGAGAGAGGAAGACAGTCCTGTAAAAGGCGAATTCAGCAAGCTGAAATACTTACTCTCCTACTCACCAAATAGCATTCATCACATGTATGCCTAAATTCAGTGCAAATTGCAAGGTACCTGTAAGAAACACTTGGTAGGAGTAAGAACCCAAAACAGACACAATATAGAAATGATCTAATTAGGATATATCCATAAATGTAGGATATCCAATGAACCCTGAGGTACCCAAGGCCAGTACCATAAATATCTTCATATCAGAATGCATGTTAGTCAGGACTGTTCTAACCGAAAGCAGATCCTAAAGATCGGAGACAAGGGCACCTGAGAAAATAATTGGGATTAGAATTCCTTACCCTGTGTAAGGTCCTGTGATGAGGCAGACTCAATTAACTGTAAAGAGTTGAGCAACTCCAGTACCTAAGAAAGAGCCCCTGTTGGTTGACCCAACCTAGTACTCTGAGAGGTATAACTGAATACCCCTAAGGTTACAGATCCCAATAACCACAGTGCAACTAAAGGACTAATTCCAAGATTTATGGAGGCAGATTATATGCCCTGGATAAATGTTTCTAGTCACCCACAAACCTGTGTTCTCTCTACCCATAAGGGACCCACTTATATGTGGAATCAATTATACTACATATTTAATCGTTGAGGCTGACCTTGGAACTGGAGGGACGCTATGGATGTTCCAGTAAGTGTCAGAAGGGCCTCTGATCTACTAGAGTCATGCTGGGTCATATGTATCAGGAGTGGCGCAGGAATGTGAATCCGAGAACAAACCAGGATAATAGGAGTGTTGTATCTGGAAGTTACCTGGACATTGAGCTCTGTGCGAATGTTTCAGACACAATTTTCAGCAGGTGTAAATGTAATCCCCCTAGCATAGGGAATAATGTGACAGACATGGTCAAAACAGACAAAAAAAAAAATACTTCCAAGCATCCCATTTGAAGCTAGACAAACCTGTATGACAGATACATAAAATATCCTTAATTCATTCTCAATGAAATTAATGACTAGAAGTGGTAAGAGATTACACTCTACTGTAATGACTGCAACCGTCCCACTTAAGGGAAGACTATGATCCTGCTCAGAAGAGCCAAGTACATTTTTGGCCGAAACAATAGGACAAGTAGCAACTGCAGTATGTAACTGTAAGGAGGAAAGATCCAAAACTGCTGGTGTTCCAAGAGGGCACAGACATAGAGAGGGAAAATAATTAACGCTCCTAGGACGCCTCCATCTGCTGTCCAATCAGTTACCTATCTGGTGTGGAAGAACAGCCAGCCCTGTATTCTAAAAAAAACCACTAACTAGGGGATTGAGAAATTGAAGAAAAAAATAAATAAATGGACCCAAAATAAGTGCCTTCTGGACACAGAGCCTTAAGTCACAAAGCCGTTTTGATGATAGTATAAGGTAGTATAAGCAGAAATATCCCTATCCTGGGCCAGACTTGAACAGAGGTCATCTCTATGGACTAACAAGACACTTTGAGGACTCCTATAGCCCTGAAAACCCTTGGTTTGAAAAATATACCTTATGCAAATTCCCAGTGGCCTGATATGTATGTGTACCCTGTCTCTATAGACACCCTGTATTGCAGATAAAATGTCCCATCTATCCTGACATTAAGAATATCAGTAGAAATAGTATAGGAATAACACTGGGTAGTGGCTCCCCTCTCTAATTTGTAGGAGGCACTAAGGAGTCACCCTAGAAAATGGTAGAAATACATCTGGGGATCCTTCAGCCAAGCATAGAGAACTGTATACCTTGTTCTTCCTTAAACCTATGAATATGGAATTTCCACAGGTTGCACCCCTAGAAACTAGCCAGATGTCCTGGCTGCTATAGTGAAATTTATGGATGAAGAGTTCAAGTACTGATTGTTCCAGGAATCTTCAAAAATACTATATGTTGCATAAAAATATAGGTTTATTGAGCCAACGTTTCTGGTTCCAAAAAAGAACCCATCCCAAGGACACAAATCATATATAGATATCAGTGCAAACATATATACACACTCATATACATGCCTTAGTATTAAAATATATGCACCTGCCTATGGCCCTCTTATGGATGCAAACATATATGTTGCTTGGTAGACCAGTTGTATTATGGAGTTTATCCATTAATTGAGCATTTGTTCTGAAGGCAGTAGAATCCCCCTGCAGGATGTGGGCCATGGTGCAAGCATATATTAAAATATGTGATAATAATATGTACCTCGGTCAGAGTCCTAAGCTCCTGGTAGAGCACAGTACCCGACCCCAGAGCTCGAGCTGCGTGGGTAGTAATAAACTGCACAATTGACTGGGGCAAAGCAATTATCTGGTCCTCCATTCGTTCAGGCAGTGATCGGTGATACAAGGCTGCTGAATCTGGAAAATGTACATTCAATGGTCCCAAAAGTAGTACATACCTGTGGTTATTGTTAACCCAGCAATCCTTATAACAGACAGGCTTCAGAACTCCTGTAGTGTTTATCAAGACAAAGTTAGGCTTACCTGCCATCGGGAAAAAATATTGCCTAGTGTCTAATTTATTAAGCCATATCTTATCCCAGGAGCAATGCCATGGAATGAAAAGACATTCATATGTAGGTATTCCTATCAGTAGTCATCTGGATTAAACCGGAATGTACCCCAGAAACAATTACAACCCCATGTAATGCATAGTTTAGGTTAGCTGCAGTCAGAGCAAACCTATATCCGACCTTCATAGCCACCCAGTCCAGTGATCTACATCTATTAGAGCTACTGGTTCAAGGTGAGCAATAATTAGAGCATATCATACTGCAGAGAATAGGAGCATACCGATATGATCACAGCAACATGTAATACATAAAACAATAGCTACTGCTTAGGGCAAGCGTAAATCTGGTCCTAGCCGTTCCCAGGCCTGTGCTTTACATACCTTAGGGCTACCTATTCCAGGTGAGCCATAGCCAGGGTATATACTGCAGAAGAAAAATATAAGCACAGATTCAATCACAGTAACATGAATACATAGTTTATATTAGCTGCTGCTTAGGGCAAGCATATCTCAGGGCCTAGCAACTCAAAAGGCCTGTGCTCTACATCCATTAGGGCTACTTGTTCCATGAGAGAAATAGCCAACTCATAAACTGCAGAAAACCTGTAGTACATAGTTAGGTTAGCTGCTGCTTATAGCAAGCATGTATCAGGACCTAGCAGCAAGACAGATCTGTGCTCTACATCTCACAGGGCTACGTGTTCTTTGTGAGCAATAGCCAGAGCATAAGCTGTATAACAAAATAGTAGCACAGGAACAATCGCAGCAATATGAAATACATAGTTAGATTAGCTGCTGCTTCGAGCAAGCATGTCTCAGGGCCTAGCTGCCAGCCAGACCTGTGCTCTACATCCTGTAGGGCCACGTTTTACCTGTGAGCAATAGCCAGAGCTTAAGCTGTAGAACAAAATAGGAGCACAGGTACAATCACGGAAACATGAGGTCCATAGTTTAGATTAGCTGCTGCATAGAGCAAGCTTATATCAGGCCCTAGCATTCAGCCAGACCTTTGCTCGACCTCTATTATGGCAACCTGTTCTATGTGAGCAATAGCCAAAACATAGAATGCAGAACAAAATAGTGCAATACATATTATGGATTATCTGATGTTTATAGCAAGTATATATCAGAGCCTAGCAGCCCCCCCAGCCCAGTGATCCATATTCAATAGGGCTACTGGTGTCCTATTTGTAAATGGCTTGTGCTTTCAGGCAGGAAACAATCATAACCAGGCACAGTGCAGATAAGCATATGAATATATAGCCTGCAAGCAGTTAGTTAGACTTTAGTACACTGCAGAACAGCATATGGACACACTCCTTACCTGCTGCTCATTATGCAAGGCTGGAAGCAGACCCTTTAATGTCACAAATTCCAGGACACTCTATTGTTAACGGGAAAACAGGCCTCACAAGTTTACTGACAACAGCAGGACTTACCTGAGGCTGCAGCTTCCTAGCTTGCTGAGTTAGAGAGTGGGTGGGGCCATCTCCACTTGCTTTAGCTGGACCTGATTATACTCAGCTGGTGTCTGCACTCAGTGGGGGGTTGATTATACTCAGCTGGTGTCTGCATAGGCAGGGAACCCAAAGCAACTGCGTAGGTTATACTGAGGCAAATTGGATAATTAGTGTTGGTGCTTCCTGCACAGGCCCAAGTTTGCTATAATATGAAGCCTATAGCGAAACTTTTTTTATATTTTTTATTTTTTTATTATTATTTTAACTACCTCCACCTTAGGAAAGTCTGTTGAGGGAGGCAGTTGGCCATGACCTGCCCCCATTAAAACAAAAATAAAACAAAGGTAACAGGGGGCAGTAAGGTTCAGGCCCCTAACTAATTAGCCTAAGTTAACTGCCACCTCCCTCGCCCATTCGTAAAAATGGGGTGTAGGGGCCACATACACCAGTGCCGCCTGAGGCCCTCTGGGCAGGTCGGGAGGGCACACGAATGGGGGGACAAGCACCTGCCACCCAATGCTCTTGATAGCAATACAGGAAGGCAACTGAAATACAGGCAGACAAGGAGTAGCAAACATTGCACCTCAGTGCCTTACCTGATTCAAAAGCTGAAGTTCAGAATACTCCAGGTCTGAGGTAGTGTGCTGGGGGGAAAAAAGGTCCCATGGACCAAAACCCCTGTCCCTAGGACGCCTTCCGGGCAGGCCTAATGCTTTCCTAGGCGTAAAAGAGAAAAACAAAAATTTGCTTCTAATGATTGAGGCCTTTGTTCAGAGAACAAAGCCAAGAGCATAAGAGAAGGAAAAAAAAGACGCCGGTAGGTGGGTGTGGTTGGCCTTTTAAAGGCTTGGGGAGGTTCCTTCTAATTGGAGCAGGGAGGAGGGGCTATCCCGTAACGTACTGACATGGAGTACGTCTAGGGAAAATACTTTTTTCACTTAGATAGGACTGATGCTTGGACACTGCCTTGACGGGCCGCGTCAGCTTATGCATACTTAGTACAAGCTTTGTAACTAAAAGGGGCAGATTTACTAGGCTCGAGTGAATTTTCAAAGTAAAAAAAGTTTGAATTTCAAAGTAATTTTTTGGATACTTCGACCATCGAATAGGATACTACGACTTTGAATTTACTTTGACTTCGAATCGAAGTAAAAATCGTTTGAATATTCAACCATTTGATAGTCGTAGTACTGTCTCTTTAAAAAACTTTGACTTCAATACTTCGCCAACTTAAACCTACCAAAGTGCTATGTTAGCCTATGGGAACCTGCCAGAGCGATTTTCTAAGTTTTTGGGTATCAAAGAAAAATCGTATGATCATAAAATAAAATAGTTTGAATCGTACGATTCGAAGTACGATCGGAGTACTATCATACGATCGTAGTACGTAGTACGATCGCACTACGATCGGAATACGAACGTACGATGAATAAAATTCTCTGAATTCGAATGTCGGAGGATTCTAT